>NW_026590707.1:3781483-3819580 GCF_907164565.1 Psammomys obesus | reverse complement strand
GAGAGAGAGAGAGAGAGAGAGAGAGAGAGAGAGAGAGAGAGAGAGAGGCTTCTGTACTGTCTGTTGGGAAATATCTCGATTGTGTTACTTGAAGTGGAGAGTTTTTCCACTACGGCAGAAATGGTTCCTGGGGTCCTGGACTGTAAAAAGGAGAAGGTGGCTGGGCATAAGTAAAATAGCTGTCTTGACTTCTCCATCATGTTAGACTTTACTTTGAGCAAAAAGCAATCTTTATTTCCTTAAGCCATCTTTGTCAGGTGTTTTATGACAGCTACAGGAAAAGTCATTTGCAAGAAGACAGCAGTCATTTGCAAGAATGGTGAGAAGATTCTTTTTTCACCCCATCCTATGTCAGCTGTTCCCTGTGCTCTGAACACTTTGCCTTTGTCCCCAGGGTCTCCTGTGCTTGTGACAGGTGAAGCATTGGTCACTCTGTACTGTAATTTAGAGTTTACTCACTTAGCTTTTTCACACGTTTGAAACAGGGACTCCCTGCCTCACATCTAGCATTTAGTAAGTGATAAACATATATATTGCATAAACTGGGGACTCTGCTAGGGTGAGTGTAGGGACCTCGAATTGGGCTCAAGACACTCCAAAACTAAGTTCTTACCACAAAGGAGATTTCTTCATTCCAGAGGGAAAGAGTGCAAGAATAAGGGACAAAGACAAGATAGAGGATGAGTGAGAAGGGGAAAGGAACAAGAGAAAGGAGAGAAAAGGGGCAAGGGAGAAGGGTAAAGGGTTTTTGTCTTAGAGGGCAAAGGGCTGTTTCTGGACAGAGAAGAGACAGAAGTGGCACAAGTGGCCTTTTATAAAGAAAAAAGGGGAAATCCCTGTGTTAGGAAGAGGTGCTCAGCTTTAACTGGGCATGTTAATTAGGTGAGCCAAAAGGGGCTTTTGATTGCTGGACTTCAAGACTTTGATAGCTGGACCTTGGCAGTCAGCCTCAGGAAGACAAAGTGGCCAAGCAAGGAAATAGACTTTGGCAGCTAGCGTTAGGAATGTAATCTAATAGTTTTTATTAGCAAGGCAGAAGGGATGAGGGAAAAGGCCTGCCAGAGCCATGTTTCTCATTCTCAAGCTGGCTAGAGTCTCCCCAGTAAGAGCAATGGGATATTGATAGCCTATTGAAAAGAGGGTGTTCATAATTGATACTCATAAAAACAGAAGATGGAAAATTTGCCAGGATAAAAACAGTTTTATAAACAATGAATGCTTACTTTTATGTTTACAGAAAAGTGCCCAAAAGGCCAGTGATGGAGCTTGTAAGATGCCTTATTCTGCAAGGATATTTGTCACCAAGCTTCAGGACCTAAATTCAATCTCTAGGATCCACATAGTGGAAAAAGATGAGCAACACTTCCCACCTCCACGTAACACACAAACACAAAATAGACTGGTGAAAATGAAATTTAAAAAGGTGAGTCAGATATAAACTGGTGCATAAATGGGGACTTTTATTCCTAGCTTTATAAGTTTCTGTATATTGGGTTTTTGATTGACTTCATATTACTATTATAAATTAAAGCAATAATTTAGAAAATCATGAGATTATATATTCCAAATGGAAATTTTATTAAGTTTAAAATACTATTAATATTCTAGAGCTATTACAACGAATTATTACAATTTAGGTCATTTAACACAAGGAAATTTTATTCTTCATGGTTGTGGAGGCACAATATTTAGAAAGAGGCTTTGGTAGGCGTGTTCTTGCCCAAGACTCTAGGAAAAATCACTTACTATTTCTAGCCTCTGGAAGTTGGCTGAAAGTTCTTGGCTTGTGGGCACATCACTAATCTCTGTCCTACCATTTTTTTGGCCTCCTCTTCTGTCTTACATGACTTTCACATAAGTCACTAGTAGCTAGAATTAAGGCCCATTCCAGTACTGAATGATGTTGCCATAACTAGTAACCATGTATAAAAGCCTTTTTCTGAGGTTCTGGATGGACTTGTCTCTCAAGGAAAACAGTCTTCACTCCAGAGCAGACACTAAAGCACATGTAGGTAAAGACTTATCTCAAATTAGTCATATTTTTCAGCCATTACTTTGATCCATCCCCCAAACTCTAAAGACAAGAAATATGAGGCTTTCTCCCTCCCATAGTTATATATATATATATATATATATATATATATATATATATATATATATATATATATATATAATATATATCAGACTCAGAAATAAGAGCTGAATTTGAAGATTCATTGGCTGAAAGAGAATAATTTTACGTGTAAACCTGATATATCAGAGAACAAATGACTACAGGAGCCCTTAAAATAGCCTTAACATGGACATTTTCTGGGAGGCAATGTGCTCACTACAGTTCTTTTCAGGAAGACCCACTATTCTGAGAATTGGAGTCTCTGGCAGGATGAGTGTATCACCTAGATAAGTGGTTCTCAACCTTCCTAATGCTGCTACCTTCAATAGAGTTCCTCATGTTGTGGTGACCCACAGCTGTAAAATTAGTTCCTTGATACTCTATAACTGTAATTTTGCTACTGTCAAGAATTGTGATGTAAACATTGGATACACAGTATATATAATATGTGTGGTGGCTGTGACCCACAGGTTGAGAACCATTGACCTAGTTTGCATTTGTTTCTCTGGAGAGTGGTTACACAGTATAGTTCACCATGTTAAGCTGACCTGTGACCTTACTGTCTTTTTTAGAAATTAAATATGGTCTGGGTATAGCTTAGGGTGGATCTGAGCTTGTGAACCTCCCTCCTCATTATTTTCATCACCAGGGAGGGCAGGTATGTTTTAAGAGCATATACACAGAGGGCAATTAACAAGACAGAATTTGATATGGCTGACATTATATACCAACTTGGTTACATGGCAACAACCAGATGAACAAATAGTCTTGTAGATGTTTCTGTGGTGATACTTTTTGTTTTATTTTTTAAAGTGTGACTTTTATTTATTTGGGAACATTTTGCATTCTAAAAATGTACACTGAAACTTTTTTCTTTACATTTGGTCAATTATTTGGTTGGGGCAGTACCTAAACTTTTGTATTTCAGGTAAAATTTTGACTTATGAACCTCGTTTTCCTATTAAGGATTTACTATCTACAGGTTAATAGATATAATGACAGGATAGTGTTCTGGTTTTCTACTATTTCTATAATAATATAATGATTAACATCAACTTAGAACATGAAAGTATGTATTTTGCTTAAACTTCCAAGGTATATCAATCATTCAGGACAGGAACTCACGCAAGAATTTAAGGCAGAAACTATGATGAACACAGCTTGCATCTTTGCTAATAAGCCTATGCTTAGGTAGCTTTCTTCTGCAACACAGAGCGACCTTCTTAGAGAATTTTGCTGCCCACAGTGGGCTGGGCCGTCCTACATTAACTAACACTCAAGACAATCATCTACTGACATGCTGTGGTGGTATTCTCTCTCTTTCCCCCTTTGTTTCCCCTTTACCACCTCTACTTCATGATGTTCACTTGATTAGATTCTATTGGCGTAGGAAGAAACAGTTCATTCTTTTGGTAACATGTTTTCCATTGAGGAAAATTAAACCAAGGTTTGTAGTTAACTTGTTAACTATCCTTATTTTCTTCTGCTGGTCTCTTGGCTGCTTCATCATGGACATTTACTGCATTCTATTTAATGTCCCAGGCTTTTCCTCTTTCATATTCTACAGAAGTAATCTGATCAGGCTGTTGGCTTCAATTATCATATACAGACCTCACACAAATCACACCCAGTCTTGCCTTGAAGATTATATATTTTCATTTCATACCCATTTCACTCCTTTGTTAACTGTTTTTTTATTGAACCTTTATCTTTAATATTAATTTTCATTCAATGTTCTTGTTGTGTGTATGTATACATACACTCAACACCCACATATATAGACTGTCAGAAAATACCTTCCTTGATTGCTATCTATCTATCTATCTATCTATCTATCTATCTATCTATCTATCTATCTATCATTTATCATCTAACATCTATCTATATATCATTAATATATTTATCATTTAAATATCTATATCATTAACTCTACTTACTGATTATCTATAATCAAACATATCACTTGATTTTTAAGTTCCATGTATAAGTTTATTAACTTTTCTTTTTATTGCCAATTCTTTTTTAAATTTATATTTTATTAATTACAGTTTATTCACTTAGTATCCCAGCTGTAGAAACCTCCCTTGTCCCTCTCCCAATCACACCTTCCTTTCTTCATCTCCTCCCACGTCCCACCTCCAGGCCACTAATAGGAGAGTTCCTCCTCCCTTTCCATCTGAGGCTAGACTATCAGGTCTCATTAGGAATGGCTGCATTGTCTTCCTCTGTGCCCTGGTAATGCTACTTCCCTTCAGGGGTTGGTGATCGAAGAACCAGCCACTGAGTCTATGTCAGAGACAGCCCCAGTTACAAGGGAACCCACTTGGAGACTTAGCTGCCATGGCTACATCTGAGCAAGGCTTCTAGGTTATCTCCATGCATGGTCCTTAGTTGGAATATCAGTCTCAGAAAAGACCAATGTGCCTGGATTTTTTGGTTCTTTTGCTCTTTTTGTGAAGCTCCAGTCCCCTCCAGGTCTTTCTATCTCCCCCTTCTTTCATAAGATTTCCTGCACTCTGCCCAAAGTTTGGCTATGAGTCTCAGCCCCTGCTTTGATATCTTGCTGGGAAGAGTCTTTCAGAGGTCCTCTGAGGTAGACTCCTGTCCTGTTCCTGTTTTCTCCCTCTTCTGATGTCCGTCCTGTTTGCCTTTCTGAGTGAGCATTGATCATCTTACCCAGGGTCCTCCTTCTTGCTTAGCTTCTTTAGATGTACAGATTTCAGTATGTTTTATCTTATATTAAATATCTAATATCCACTTATAAGTGATTACATACCATGTGTGTCCTTCTCTTTCTAGGATACCTCACTCAGGATGATCTTTTCTAGGTCCTACCATTTGCCTGCAAATTTCATGATTTCCTTGTTTTAATTGCTGAATAGTATTTCATCGTGTAAATGTACCACAATTTGTGTATCCATTCTTCTGGTAAGGGACATGTAGGTTGTTTCCAGATTCTGGCTATTATGAATAAAGCTGCTATGAACATGGTTGAGCAAATGTCCTTGTTGTATACTTGAGCATATTTTGGATATATACCTAGGAGTGGTATAGTTAGATCTGGAGGAAGCACTATTCCTAATTGTCTGAGAAAGTGCTAGATTGATTTCCAAAGTGGTTGTACAAATTTGCTTTCCCACCAGCAGTGGAAGAGGGTCCCCTTTCTCCACATTCCCTAGAGCATATATTGTCACTTGAGGTTTTTTTATCTTTTTTTTAAATTTTTTTATTAATTACACTTTATTCATTTTGTATCCCTCCATAAGCCCCTCCCTCCTGCCCTCCCGATCCCACCCTCCCTCCCCTTTCTGCATGCATGCCACTCCCCAAGTCCACTGATAGGGGAGGTTCTCCTCTTCTTTCTGATCTTAGTCTATCAGTTCTCATCAAAAGTGGCTGCATTGTCCTCTACTGTGGCCTGATAAGGCTGCTCCCCCCTCAGGGGGAAGTGATCAAAGAGCAGGCCAATCAGATTATGTCAGAGGCAGTCCCTCTTCCCATTACTATGTAACCCACTTGGACACTGAACTGCCATGGGCTACACCTGTGCAGGGGTTCCAGGTCATCTCCACAAATAGTCCTTGGTTGGAGTATGGGTCTCTGGGAAGTTCCCTGTGTTCAAATCATCTTGTTCTGTTGCTCTCCTTGTGGAGTTCCCGTCCCCTCCAGCTCTTACTATTTCCCACTTCTTACACAGAATTCCATTCACTCTGCCCATCAGTTGGCCATCAGGCTCAGCATCTGCTTTGACAGTCTATACTGCAGAAGCTTTCAGAGGCCCTCTGTGGCAGGTTTCAAGGTTGTTTCCTGTTTTCTTCTGGCTTTGAGAGGCCCTTTGTAGCAGGTTCCGAGGTTGTTTCCTATTTTCTTTTTCTTCTGATGTCCATCCTCTTTGCCTTTCAGGATGTGGATTGAACATTTTAGTTAGGGTCCTCTCTTTTGCTTAGTTTGTTTAGATGTACAGCTTTTAGTGGGTTTATTCTATATTGTATGTTTATATGAGTGAGTATATACCATGCGTGTCTTTTTGCTTCTGGGACAACTCACTCAGGATGATCCTTTCCAGGTCCCACCATTTACCTGCAAATTTCATGATTTCCTTATTTTTCATTGCTGAGTAATACTCCATTGTATAGATGTACCACAGTTTCTGCATCCATTATTCAGTTGAGGGGCATCTGGGTTGTTTCCAGCTTCTGGCTATTACAAATAAAGCTGCTACAAACATGGTTGAGCAAATGTCCTTTTTGTGTACTTGTGCCTCTTTTGGGTATATGCCTAGGAGTGGTAAGGCTGGATCTTGAGGAAGCGCTATTCCTAGTTGTCTGAGAAAGCGCCAGATTGATTTCCAGAGTGGTTGTACCAGTTTACATTCCCACCAGCAGTGGAGAAGGGTTCCCCTTTCTCCACAACCTCTCCAGCATGTGTTGTCCCTTGAGTTTTTCATCTTGGCCATTCTGATGGGTGTAAGGTGAAATCTCAGGGTTGTTTTGATTTGCATTTCCCTAATGGCTAATGAAGTTGAGCATTTCTTTAAGTGCTTCTCTGCCATTCGATATTCTTCTACAGAGAATTCTCTGTTCAGGTCTGTACCCCATTTTTTAATTGGATTACTTGATTTGTTCCTTTTTAACTTCTTGAGTTCTTTATATATTCTGGAAAGTAGCCCTCTGTCAGATATAGGGTTGGTGAAGATCCTTTCCTACTGTAGGCTGTCATTTTGTTCTGATGGTGTCCTTTTTTTTTCTTTTTTTTTTTTTAACAGAAGCTTTTCAGTTTCATGAGGTCACATTTATTGTTGATCTCAGAGCCTGTGCTGATGGTGTTCTGTTCAGGAAGTTGTCTCCTGTGCAATGAATTCAAGGCTCTTCCTCACTTTTTCTTCTAATAGATTTAGTGTGTCCATTTTTATGTTGAGATCTTTGATCCACTTGGACTTTAGTTTTGTGCAGGGTGAAATATATGGAACTATTTGCATTTTTCTACATGTAGACATCTAGTTAGACCAGCACCATTTGTGGAAGATGCTATCTTTTTTCCATTGTATGGTTTTGGCATCTTTGTCAAAAAATCAGGTGTCCATAAGTGCGTGGGTTTATTTCTGCGTCTTCTATTTGATTCCATTGATTCACCACTCTGTTTCTATGCCAGTACTATGCAGTTTTTATTATTATTGCTCTGTAGTACAGCTGGAGATCTGGGATGGAGATATCTCCAGAAGATCTGTTGTTGTACAGGAATGTTTTAGAAATTCTCTTTTGTTGTTGTTTTTCCTTATGGAATTGAAAATTATTCTTTCAAGTTCTGTAAAGAATTGTGTTGGTATTTTGATGGGAATTGCATTGAATCTGCAGATTGCTTTTGGCAGGATGGCCGTTTTCATGTTAAAACTACCAATCCATGAGCATGGGAGATCTTTCCATCTTCTGGTGTCTTCTTCGATTTCTTTCTTCAGAGACTTGAAGTTTTTTTCAAACAGGTCTTTCACCTGCTTGGTCAGAGTAACCCCAAGGTATTTTATTTTTTTAGTGGCTATTGTGAATGGTGTTGTTTCCCTGATTTCTTTCTTGGCCCTTTTGTCTTAGGTTCAAGAGGGCTTTTGATTTTTTTTGAGTAAATTTTGTATCCAGCTACTTTGCTGAAGGTGTTTATCAGCTGAAGGAGTTCTCTGGTTCAGTTTTTGTTTTGTTTTGTTTTGTTCTGTTTTTCAAACAGGTCTTTCACTTCCTTGGTTAGAGTCACACCAAAGTACTTAATGTCATTTGTGGCTATTGTGAAGGGTGTTGTTTCCCTAATTTCTTTCTCAGCCCTTTTGTCTTTTATATACAGGAGGGCTACTGATTTTTTTTTTTTAGTTAATTTTGTATCCAGCCACTTTGCTGAAGGTTTTTATGAGATGAAGGAGTTCTTTGGTTGAATTTTTGGGGTCACTCAGGTATATATCTCCTTGATCTCCTTTAGTTCTCTTATTGCTCTAGCTAGGACTTCAAGCACTATGTTGAAGAGATACAGAGAGAGTGGGTAACCTTGCCTTGTCCCTGATTCCAGTGGGTTTATTTTATGTTTTTTGTTTGTTTGTTTAGTTTGATGTTGGCTGTAGGGTTGCTGTATATTGTCTTTACTTTGTTTAGAGATGTGCCTTGTATCTCTGATCTCTCCATGTCTTTAAACATGAATGGGTGTTGGATTTTATGAAATGGTTTTTCAGCATCTAAGGAGATGATCATGTGATTTTTCTCTTTAGGTTGTTTATATATTGGATTACATTGTTGCTGCTTGTTAAATGTGAATTTCTTTAGGTTATTATAGTGCCTAACACAGTAAGTACATTGATAAAGTCTATTCAAGACTCGATATCAAAATATGCCTGGTGACTCAAACAACAGAATTTATCTTCTCATAGTTCTAGAATGTGGAAAGTGTAGACTATGGTGTCAATCTTTTCAGTTCCTGGTGATACAATTTCTTTGACTAATCTGCAAGAGGGCTGCCTTCTTGCTGTCTTTAAATTGCCTCTCTCAACCCATGTTTTCATGGTGGCAACAAGGAGAGGATAAAGATCCATCTCTATTCTTTTTATGAGGTTGATAAGCTTGCCACAAACACTAAAACTTCATGATTTCATCTGATCTTAATCTCTGTCATCATTAGCTCAAACATTTCTCCTGTTTTCCATATTTTTTTTCTTTTCCTTCTGGTATTTAATTATGAGAATGAAATGTTCTTTAAAAATCCCTCATTTCTTTGGCAATGTATGTTATTTTCATTTGTACATTTCTCTTTGAATTTTAGTTTTGGAAGTTTCTATTGATTCACCTGTAACCTGATTCTTTCCTGCCATGTGCAGTCTAATGGTGAGTCAATGCTATTCTTTAACTTCTGTGTCAGTGTCTTTGTTTCTGATGTTTTCTTTTATTCTCTTTAGAAATCCTATTTTTCTGGTGTGGAACCCTTCAGTTGTTGCCACTGCTTATTTGTATTACAGCTCTAAACAGATTAGCCAATTATTTATAATCCAAAATGGATAACAAAAACATCCACATCATGTTTGAGTCTGATTCTGGTGCTTGTTTTGTCTCTTTACAGGGCCGTTTTGTTTTGTTTTGTTTTGTTTTGTTTTTCTTACAAAACATTTTACAAGATGTCTTGTAGTTTTTCTGTTGTTGAAAGCTGGACGTGGTATTCCAGATAATAGAAAATGAGACAAATGGGCCTTCAGTGTGGGAATTTATGCTAGTTTGGCCCGAAGTTGTCTGTGTTTTATACTTGTTGTAATTGCATGTACCAGAGGCTTCAATTCTTCTAACATCTTAGATTCTGTTTCTCTTATGTTTTGTTTAATAATTCCTCCTTGGATGGAGAATGACTTTACAGCTTAAGTTAGATGTTTACCTTGTAGCTGTGATCAAACACCATCTACCAACAGTGTCATCAAATGAGAACCAAGTATTCCAATTCAGTAGTTTATGAGAATATTCCTCATTCAAGCTACCACAGAGTCCAAACCAGTAATCCTGGGATCTTTCATGGCCTCTAGAACTGTACTAAAGAGAAATTGGCAATCTTGTCCTAGACTCATCTGTCTGCTAGCACCACTTGGACCATTTCCTAAGCCTTGCAGACCCCTCTTGAAAACAGGAAAGTTGGAAATCTAAGTTTGTGTTTTTTCTGGCTGCCAATTCATGAATACAAATACTGAGTATCTTGAGTGACAGTTGACAACCATATTAAGTCAGGGATTGATTGCCTCAACTTATTTTGTCTTTGTCCATGGTGTGTACTTTCTTTATAATTGGAAGTCTCCTTTGTGCTGGGTCAGCCCCCTCAGGAAGGACAATCCTCCCTACCCTCATCAGTTGTATAAATACTCCCTGAGGTTTTGGCTTCTAAATGGTGAAGACGAAGTGTACCCTTTGACTCATGAGTTTGCTCTCTGTTCAAAAGTAATTTCTTTCTATTGCTTTCATTCACTTCTTTCCTCCACCTCTCCCTCCTGTTCATCTTTGGTTGGTTTTCTTGCCCCCCCCTTTTATTTCTAGCATTAGGCATGTTGATGTTAAGTTAAACATTTACTCATTAATGTTAGCTTTTAGCAGAATGAGACAATTTAGCTAAAGACCACTGCCTGGTAAGATTTTTCAGTACTGATTGAAATACAAATTAGTACAAGCAATTACCAGGTAATATTCATAGTTTCAAATGGAAGAATTTAATGATGTTTCCCTGTCAATCTGTGTAAATTCAAAATTTTATTCGTGCTGTTTATCCAGTAAACAAAATCTAGATCCAAAGTTCAAGTTTTGGTTGCTATAAGATAATCTTTCTTGATTTTAACAACTTCTGAGACAAATGCATTATTTAAGTTCTATAAAGAATTACTTTCTACTAAGTAATACGTTTAGAAAGATGAACAGCTTATATATTGGGATAGATTCTTATGTGCTCAGCATTATATTCTAGGAGGACAGATTACTTCCCTTGAAAAGAAGAGAAATAACATTTATTGATTTTTTAATAAAACACTTTTTATTAATTTGATGCTCAACTATTATTTATCGTGTACTGCCATATTTGGGCCAGTCTGTTGTTAGAGGAATTCAATGGAAATAAAAAAGGTTTCATCTTTCATGGTTCTTATATCCTAGTTGGAAAAGTTAATAATGAGCAATCATAATAAATAAGGAATAAAACAACAATGACAAGGGTAGATGTGGGATAAAGAATGCCTGTATATATCAGAAGAGAGCACATAGTAGAGAGTCTGGAATCATCAAGTCCTGTTGGAGAAAGAGGTATTTTCACTGAGAGATTAAAGAGTTAACCACATTTTTTTTTTTTCAAATTAGGTGACAGTGTAGCCGGAATAAGCAAAGAACTTTGTTATTCAACCCGGTTAAGCAATCTTCTGAGCACATACTCATTCCATCCTTTTCTCTTCCCCTCCAAAGCTGCTTCATGTTGTTAGAGTAGAGCAGCTTTCTTTGTTTACTGGACCTTAGGCTTACAAGGCTATGAAGCAGTCAGATCTCTAAACAACAATGTTGAGTCATCAGTTTTCTAAGAAAGAGCAGAATAAAGACAGTCACCTTTATTTAAAAAAAAAATAAGCTTTAATTCTAAAAAGAGTTAAAAGGGAATTTTTCTCAGATTAGAAGGACATGGTTTCAAATAAAATAAAATTAGCTTTTAAAAAGATTATTTTGTTTCTATTGTGTTTGTTTCACAGAGAACTAAAATCACAGCACAAACTGACTCTTGAAAAATTATAGACCCAATGATTTTGAAGGGTTCTTTTGACCTTGAAAAACTCTGAGGTTAGCCTTAACCTCTGCTCCTGTGTGCAGGGGCTTTGCAAACAGAGGCTGTGAGCTGAATATAGACTCTGCTTATATAAATCAGCTGAGAAAGGACAGGTCATCTCGACCTAAGTATTTCAGTTTGAATCTTTTCTTTTGAAATGGTTACCTGTTTGGGGAACCAGAAATGATGTATTTCTGTCTATTGCAAAGTTTGAATGTAACTTGATAATCTTTACAAAATAAGTCACAAATATTGCTTTAATTAAGAGATTAGGTTGAGCACTCTTACTAATAATTAGAGTTAGAAGAAAACACTGGTCTTTACTAATGTGCATATGCATGTAATTGCCATGTAACTGCCATGAATAGCCAGTGTTGAACAAATTATGACAGTTGCATTTATTTTCAAACTTTCGAATGTAGATTAAAGTGAAAATACATAAGAATTTTAAATTATTCTTTGAAAATAGGCAATTAGGAAGGAAATACTTATAAAGAGCAACAATAATATCTTTGTGGCCATTTCTGTGGTTTCAAGCATCTTCATTGATTCATTTGTAGCTGAATTCATCTCACTTAGACAAAGTGATAGACATGCTTTAAAATCAATTGAATTTTCAAATTTTGTGGCATATAGTCTTTTGTAGTAACAGTGTCTGTTGTTATGTCTCCCTTTTTGTTTCTGATTTTGCTGATTTGGATAGTTTCTTTCTGCCTTTTAGTTAGTTTGGCTAAGGGTTTGTCTATCTTGTTGATTTTTCTCGAAGAGCCAGTATTTGGTCTCATTCTTTGAATTGTTCTGTTTCTAATTCATTGTTTTCAGCTCTAAGTTTGATTATTTCCAATGGTCTATTCCTCTTGGGTATGTCAGCTTCTTTTTTTTCTAAGGGCTTTTAAGTGTGTCATTAAGTTGCTTGTATGAGATGTCTCCTGCTTCTTTCTGGAGGCACTTAGTGTTATGAACTTTTCTCTTAGCACTGTTTTCATTGTATCCCATAAGTTTGGGTAAGTTGTGTCTTCATTTTCTTTTTTTTTTTTCTGTTTTTAAATTAATTTATTCTTGACATAATGATAGATTAACATCATTTTTTTTTGTATTTTATTTTTTCTTATCAGTTACATTTTATTAACTCTGTACCCCAGCCATGTCCCGATCCCTCATTCCCTCCCAGTCCCTCCCTCCCTCCCTCCCTCCCTCCTCTCCACCGTGCCCCTTGCCAAGTCCACTGATAGGGGGGACCTCCTCCCCATTCATCTGATCCTGTTTTATCAGGTATCTTCAGGACTGGCTGCAAAGCTCTCCTCTGTGGCCTAACAGGACTGCTCCTCCCTTGGGGGGTGGGGAGGCCAAAGAGCCAGTCATTGAGTTTTCATTGAATTTTAGGAAGTCTTTAATTTCTGTTTTCATTTCTTCCTTGAACAAGCTGTCAATTAATAAGTTGTTATTTAGTTTCTATGGGTATGTAGGCTTTTTGTTACTTCTGTTGTTGGGGTCTATTTTTAGCCCATGGTGATCTGATAGGATACAAGGGATTATTTTTATCTTCTTGCATCTGAGGCTTACTTTGTGCCTAATTATATGGTCAGTTTTTGAGAAGGTTCCACGAGGTGCTGAAAAGAAGGTTTACTCTTTTGAGTTTGGGTGAAAAGTTCTGTAGACATTTTTTTAGGTCCGTTTGATTTAGGAACTCTGTAAGTATCATTTCCCTATTTAGATTCTTTCTAGATGATCTATCTCTTGGTGCGAGTGGAGTGCTGAAGTCTCCCACTAATAAGGTGTTGGGATCGATGTGTGATTTAAGCTCTTATAATGTTTCATTTACAAATGTAGGTGCTCTTGTATTTAAGGCATAGATATTAAGAGCACCTACATTTAATAAGAATGGAGTACCACTCCTCATCCTTTTTGATTAATTTTGGTTGAAAGTCTATTTTATTAGATATTAGGATAGCCTGGGATCTTGGGTTTTACCTACCCTCACTTGAAGGCTCACTCACTCACTAGCAGGCTTAATTGTAAAGCACAGGGGTTCTCCATGTTCTGTACTCTCAGATTTGGGCCTGCAGGTACAAATGAAAGTGTTGTAGAGCCATCAGCTCAGTGGTGTCCGCTGTTTGTCCACTGGGCATGGAGACCCTTACTTGGGACAGCGCTTCTGGTGTCTCAGTCATGGAGCACGGAGCTCCTGGAGGGCTAGCCGCCACCCACCACCACTGCTGCAGACCTGGAAGGCCCATGTAGCAGCCAGCATCCGCTGCTTCAGAACTGGGAGGCCTGCCTCTGCTGCCTCAGTTACCGAGGAGAGAGGCTGCTGCTTGGAGCAGTGGGTACCGTGGGCCACCTCTGCGAAGGAAGGAGGTCCATACTTGGGTTAAGGGTAGTGCAGGGGGGTTGAATATTCGCCACTCTCAGTCCCCAGAGACATCCACAGGTGACCTGGATCCAAATGGTCATAGCTCGTGGGTTGTCCCCTTTTTCCCAGGAAGCCCCAAATTTGGTGTTCTGGCTTCAGCAGCCCCTCCACTCACCAATTTAGGAGTTTTGGAACTGGTGCCCCTTACATACGGTATGTGCTGATCGCTGCCATCTTGGATTCCCCTATGTCTCATTTTAAAGAAAAACAGATTTATTTTATATTTTATTGGAATAAAATGAGATTAAAATAACCAAATTTCTAATTTTTGAACTTTATTTCCATAAATTTCATTAATATTTTAAGACGGTGATGACGATGATTACAGGTTGGAACTAGGAAAAAAAAAACATTCTGAGTGAGGCAACTAAGACTCCATAAGATGAATATAGTACACATTCACTGACTGATATGTGCATGTCATCTGTTAACTCTTCAAAAAATGGGCTACGAATCCATATAACTACAGTGCTTAGGTCTAGAGTATAGGACTGGGGTTGTGTGGAGGAATGTATCTTCCTAGGAAAGGGAAATAGAATAAATAGTTATGAATGCATAAGGAGGGCTGGAATGGGAAGACCAAATAAGGAAGGTCAGCTAAAACTAAGGGTCAAGTGAGGGGTTATTTGAAAAACCAATAGAGTGGAAGTATAAAATATACATATATGAAGGCAATCTAAATGAGATCACCAAAATAAACGTAGAGACAGAATCCCAACTGGACAACTCTTGTCGGCAAATGAAGCTTTCAGTACCAGGAATAGATTATATCTAATCAAGTTATTAGCCAAAGTGGCCCCATGTAAATGCTCAAAAAACTCAAACTGTTGCCAAGACTGTAGGTTGATCTCTACAAACTGATGGTATGATCCTATTATTTTGAAAATAACATCTACATAGTTCATTGAGCATGAAGGTGTCTATTGGCCTCCTTCAGGCCTACTAACTAGTGTTCAGATTGAAGATTCTCTGCATACCACCAGAGAAAAGTAACCCCAACCCAGCTACAAACCCTTCAATCTACAGTGGTAACCTGAGTGCAAGATGTGTTGGTGCAATAGTGGTACAAATCCTGTACTAACAACCAAAATATGATTGGATTTAAGACTTTCTCCATGAGAATGAAGCCATCTCTAAGACTGCTCGGGTGGCCAAGACCTTGGAGACTAGGTAGTCCAGGGACATAGGGGAAAACCTACTATGCTCTGCTAAAGGAATGTAGCAACAAAACAACTCCCAGGGACACTGTGCTTTACTCACAGAGCAGTGTGTTGCTTAGCCACCACCAGAGAAATTTCCTCCCGAGGTAGATGGAAATGGATAGAGACCCACAGCTGGACTTTGTGCAGAGTGAGCACTCAGTTCTAAATGGGATGTCTCCATCCATTCTCTTTCCTCAGAGCTCAGGGAAACCTGTAGAGGAGGAGGCAGAAAGACTGTAAAAGGCAGAGGGGACACAGGACACCAGGATACAAGGCCCTCTAAACATAGCAGGACCAGTGTACAAATGAGCTCACAGGTCTGGCACAAATTCTGCAGAAGTTCAAGACTGGTAGGACCTGAGTGCTGAGAGGACAGATAGCCCAGAAGCCATCTCCCTTTGATAACCACTCACAAACGAAAAATTGTTTTCTCCAGTGGAGTCTCACTGGAGACTTAAGGCTATGCTCCATGCCCAGAATAGATGGCCAACACAAAACAAACTCACTGCTACTTTTGGAATTTTTCTTGTCTCATAATGCTTTGTCTGGATGTTTTTTCTTACCCTGCAGGCCTTTTGCTTATGTACTATGGTTTACAATTTTGTGTTTTTATATGTCTGTGAGTGTGTGTCTCTTCATTGATGTGTTTCTTGTGCTTTTTCTTGGGTTCTTTTTTTCTGTTATTTGTTTTTCCTTATTCATGTTTTTTTATATATCTTATTTTACTTTTTTTTAATGTTCACACTCTCTTAAAGATGCCTGTTTGTTTTCTAATGAGAGAGATCAAGGTGATTTGGATGAATGGGGAGGTGGGGAGGATTAAGAAGTAGTTGGGGAAGGGGAATAATAAGAACATATTGCATTAAAGAAATCTTCTTTTAATTAAAAAATACTGGATGGCTAGAGAGGTGGCCTACCAATGAAGACACAATACTGCTTTTGTAGAGAACCTGAGCTCGGTTCCTAGCACCACACATCAAGCAGCTCACAACTGCCTATATCTCTGGCTCCAGAGGAGGTGACAGCCCCTTGTGGCCTCTTGGGGGAAATTGTCCTTACATTGGTGCACACACCCAGACAGCCACACCCACTCACATGCTTATCTCCTGGTCTCCTTAGCACATAAAAAATTAACACAATAAGAAGTCCAAGATGGAGGCAACCAGCACACACTCTATCTGAGGGGCACAGGATCCAAAACTCTGAAATTGGTTAGTGGAGGGGCATCTGAAGCCAGAACATTGACATTGAGGTTTCCTGGACAAGAGGGGACAACCTGTGAGGTGGGACAATTTGGATGCAGGTCACCCATGGTCTTTTCTGGGGATGGAGAGTGGAGAATATTCAACCCTCCTGCACTTCCCCTTCCACCAAACACAGGCCTCCCTGCTCAGCGGAGGTGACAGTGGTTGCCACAAGCAGGAGCCTCCGTGCTTTGTGACTGAGACCTCAGAGATGGCTACCCCAACTATGGGTCTCCCTGTCCAGAGGCAAAACAGTGGACACCACTCAGCTGCTGAATCTCCTACCCTCTCCTTCGCCCCTACAGGCACAATTATGAGAGTATAGAACCTGGGGAACCCCTATACTTTCCAATTAGGCCTAGGAGTGAATGAGTGTGCCTTCAAGTGAGTGTATGCAGAGCCCAAGATCCAGGGTCCCACTAGGCTAGCAGCCAGACATAGGATCCCTCCCACCCACACCCTCACTGTTGGCAACAGAGGGATCCTTAGGACAGCATTCTCAACACTGAAGCCCCTTTTCTGTGGGTTTACCAGTGGAGTCCAGGCAAAAATTTCCTGGAGCCCAGACAGATCTGAATACCAGGAGGACATTACCATAGGCCTGTAGGTCACTGAGGTATTCAGGACACCTGGACATGCACATTGAGCCCACAAACAGCGCCAGCACCTTAAGCTCCACCCTTCCAGGCATCTACCCACCCTAGTACCCTGTCCTTCAGGGCACACTTTCATGCACACACCAGTGCTTGTACACATGCACCTGTGACCTTCCTCCCTTAGATACAGCTGAAACACCAACACCCACTCTCAAACCAGTGGACCACTCTCATCTTCCTGAAGAATACTCCAGACAACAGACTGACTGACTCAGTCTGAAGTACAGACCCCAGGAACAAACAGCAAAGGATATGGATAAACAGGTGGCTAGAGGTCTATGTAAGAACACATTCATCAAAATCAGGACATCATGGTTTGACCAGCAACCCAAAAACTCAATAGATATCCTAATTCATATGAAACACAGAAAAATGATCTCCAGTGTATGCTTCTCCAGTTATTAGAGACACATAGAGGAAAGGAACAAAGCTATCAAAGAAATATAGGCAAATACAGTAAAAAAAAAAAAAAAAATGGAAGCACATGTAGAGGCACAAGTAGAGGCACATAGAAAGTAATTGAGCAAAGCTTTCAAAGAAATACAGGCAAATACAGCCAAAACAAATAGAGGCACAATTAGTGGCATATAGAGAGGAAATGACAAAAAAAATAGAGGCTATCATGAAAAAACAGGAGTCCACGTTCAAACAGATGAAGGAAATGATGAAAGACTTGAAAACAGAATTAGAATCAATAAAGAAAACACAGACAGAGAAAACCCTGAAGCTAGAGAACTTAGAGAAATGATCAAGAACCACAAACTTAAGCATCACCAATAAAATACAAGAGATGGAAGAGAGAATCTCGGGCTCTGAAGATACACTTGCAGAAATTGATATATCCCTCAAAGAAAAAGTAAAATCGGAAAGGTTCCAATTTCAAAAACAAAACATCCAAGAAATCAAGGATGCCATGAAAAGACAAAATCTAAGTATAATAGGAATAGGCAAAAAGAAGATTCCAGGATCCAAGGTCCAAAAATATTTTCAACAAAATCATAGAAGAAAAATTTCCCAACTGAAAGAAAGAGATGTCCATAAACACACAAAGGCCTACAGAACATCAAAATAGACTAGACCAGAAAAGCAACTCCTCATGTCACATCATAGTCAAAATCCTAAATCTACAGAACAAAAAAAAAAAAAAAAAATTAAAATCATTAAGGGAAAAAGGCCAAGTAACATATAAATGTAGACCTATCAGAATTAAAACAGACTTCTCAACAGACACTATGAAAGCCAGGAGGGCCTGGGCAGAGTGATGCAAACTCCAAGGGACCACAGATGCCAACCGAGACAACTATTCCCAGCAAAACTTTCAGACAACATAGATGGAGAAAACAGAACATTCCATTAAAAAAAAAACTAAACAATATCTACACAGCAATGTTCAGATTATTTTTTTCTGCTGGCTTCTGCCACACAAACTGCCATTACATCCCACCTGTCCTATTCAAATGACTCCTTTATTTAGTAAGTGTGTGTTTGCCTCTTGGATCCTACCATTATGAGCTAGGCATATGTCCTTACTAAGACACTTTCCTCTTCTCTATTGAAACTATCCTCTTTCAAAAAAAAATCAGTCTCCCTCTCCAGTTGTTTTCTTCTCTGCCTCCTCCAACCACTAAGATCTTCTTGTCTAGTGGGTAAATGTCACCCTGGAGCTGCCTGCTTTGTCTACTGTTACCCATAATGGTAGAATTTGAGAGACAGATACACACATACTTTAGGAGAGTCAGATCAACAGCTTGGTTCAGAGTGTGTAAATCCAAGGTCTAGACTAGGTCACAAAAGACTTTCTTTTGGTATAATATTAGAAGCACAAGTTGTTTCAAAACAGGACTTTTCCATGCTTTGACCCTATTTACTTTTCTTCAATTGCAGGACTGTAGCCATGTCACCACCCAGGACACCAAAGTGATGATCACTGATTTACGATGAGTATAATCCCACTAACCAACATCAGTGGGAATCTGTGTGTGTGTATGTGTATGTGTGTGTGTGTGTACATGTATTTTGTGTATATGTCATACATGGTTACACACCATGTCTGAGGACAGAAAAGCTTAAGTTGTGAGGTTCTAAATATGTGCTCTAAGTGTGTAAATGTAAGTGCTAAGGGTCATAGCAAGTGATTTGAGGTAATAATATTTCTGATTTCACTCTTCTTCTGGGAGCCCAGCAGTTGAGGCAGGCAAGTGTTGGCTGCACTGGGAACTTATACTCATACTGGTTCCTGGCCAGAAACTGTATTAATTTTTAACAAATATACCATCTGACAAAATCAATTTCCACTTACTATGAACTACTAAAAAACTACTTTACTGTAAAATAAACCTTAAAAAAGAACACATCAGTGTACTCCTCTGTGAATGAGCAGTGTTCATCCATACACACATTGTAAACATACATGACACAGAGGTAACATAATGACATATAAGTAACATCCATGACATACAAGTTAATTACATGACATAAGATGAATATATACACAAATGTCACCACTCTATGTGCATATATATACATATATACATATACATATAAATATACACATGTATTCATATGTACATATACATATATATGTACATATATACATCCATATATGTATATATAAGTGTGTGTGTCACCCTAACATATACACAAAATGCATATACACACATACACATACACACACAGATTCCCACAGATGTTGGTTAGTAGGATATACTCATCATAAATCTGTGAGCATCACTGTGGTGTTCTGGGTGGTGACATGGCCACAGTTCTGCAATTGAAGAAAAGTAAATAGGGTCAAAGCATGGAAAAGCCCTGTTTTGAAACAACTTGTGCTTCTAATTTTATACCAAAAGAAAGTCTCTTGTGACCTAGTCTAGACCATGTAACCTAGGTAGTCCTGGAGGGTCTTGAACTTATCCTCCTGCCATTAGCTTCCAATGCCATCATGGCATATTTCAGGAATGCTGCAAGTTGAATCCAGGACCTTGTTCTTGAAAAAAAAAGCTCCTCCCCAACTGAGCCATGTCCCCACACATAAGCCTCTAATGTAAGAAGCTCTCTGAAAGCTAGTAGTTCTTAGAGGTGAGATTGTGAATCAGTGAGGTACATCAACAAAGGTCTGGGACCCAGCACTCCTACCTAGTACTCCTCATAGACAGAGTCAGTGTCTCCCATATATCTTTACACATGTTTTCCAGAGACACTTGTGAACCTTATTAAAAGGAACCTGTAAGTCCAGTGCAATATTGAAGCTGTGATGATAACCATCTGAATAGTCCTTGAGGTTATTCATATGTAAAAAAAAGTCACATTAATCAATATGACCCCAGGACCTTACACATCATTGGATCTCTGTGGCTTCCTCTTTGGGTCTTACATACTTTATGGAGCAGGTTCTGGTCATTTCATTATGTTGCTGCATTTCTTCTGAATGCAAACTCTGTGGAAGAGTCCAGGCTTATACGAAGTGCCAGAATCTCATTGACTTGAGGCTGATATGACACAGAGATCAATCTGATCATACTAAGTGTGTTATCACTAAACACAACCTGGGAGAAGAACCCCCCTCCCCGCCACGCAGGTGAGAATCCTAATATCTAGGCAGAATCCCAGGATATAAATTGTTTAATTTACGTATCTTACATGGCCTTTTCTTTATACAGGTCTCTAACTAAAACTTAGTAATTAATACTGGTGAAGAACTAGGTAACAATGCATTGAAAAAAGCTAATGGATTCCATACTCTGTCTGTTACTCTTTTCCCCATAATATTGTAAATGGAATCCAGGGTCTCAAGCATGCTGATCTCACACTCTGATCCTGATGTACACCCCAGTCCTACTTGCATTATTCTCCCAAGAACCCTGGAAAGTACATTGTATTAAAATCCACAGATATTTGGTAAAAGGATCAGTAAGGGTCAATACCCTCAATACCATAAATGACCAGGTTGTAGATGAGAGAAAACTTATCTTCACTGCCCACTGCTTTCTAATTACATAGATATTATATATTTTCAGGGAAATAACCAATGATGCTGAACTTCCAAGTGGATCAGAAAAGATGAGAAAACTTATCAGTTCTATGACCTGGCTGAGACCAAGGTCTTGATTCATTGTACAAAGATACATATGCAGAAGAGAGCAGTGTACACTCTGTGAGGATGGAAATTCCCCCTGGAGCTGGGGGAAATTTCTTTTAGCCCCAGTAGCTTTCAGTGAGAAAGTTCCAGTTCTGAAATGAAAAAGCAGACTCAGTCAAGCATATATGCCCCTAGGTCTCTTCCCTCTCTCTTGTCCACCTTTCTCTCATTTTTCTTCCTTCTTTAATTTTTGTTTTCTTTCTCCTCTCCTTTCTTAGATCGCTCTCCCTTTTTCTCTTTCACTATCTCTTCTCAACCCTCATCCTCTTTTTTTTTTTTTCACAACACTTATTCCCATTTCTAGAACATGTTACTCTCCTCCTACTCCAATTAGTAGTCATCACTGTCATCTTTATCCTTCTCCTAGACATTGTCCCCCTGGTGCTATTCTTAATCATTACACTCTTCTTCATCTTTCTTTTTTCCTCTTTCTCTTTCTTTCCTTCTTTCTTTCTTTTTTCTTTCTTTTCTTCTGTCTTTCTTCCTTTCTTTTCTTTTTTTTTCATTTTCTTTCTTCTCCTTGTTCTCATACTCCTACTCTTACCCCTATATGCCTACATCCCCCTCTGTTTATCTCTCCCTCATTCTGTTATTTCACCATAACCAAACTGGGCAGAGGAATTCAACAGTAGAAATGAGAAGGAAGGAAAACCAAGAAATTCATTAGGTCACTGAGATCAATAATGTGAAGAACAAGGGACAAAAATGCTAAAATCAGGGTCTTCTTGTCACTGTGTGACAATATCTAGGATACAATTTTTTTTCTACCAAGAAAGCAGGATTTATTACTTTTCCAATGTTAGATCTGCTAAGGAATTCAGAATAACTTGACATTGGGAATGAAAAGAGAGAACACTCAAATACAACGTTTGGTGTATAATTTCTTCAACCTCTGTCTCTTGAGGTTACTTCTTGATAGTTTCTCCTAGAAAATCAGTGGTGATATCACCATGTTTTTTAAGAGCAGGTAGTATTAATTAGAATGTTGATCTTAACTGAAGGCTTTCATAGCAATCAGGTAAGACACTCTGGAGATAAATTTTAAATAATGTTCAGCCATGAAAGCATTTTGCTCTTGTGCCTTCCAGATCTGAATCTTACACACTCCCTCTTTGTATTTGGGGGCACACACCACTGCAATGGACTCAGGCAGCATCCTCTGGTACCCAAAATGGGTGTGTAGGTCCACACTTGACAAGAATGCTCTCTCGGTTGCATGGGTCTACGAAAACCAAAGAAGATAAGAATTGCAAGTGAGCATAGCCAGCAGGTTTGATCCACCAAGAAAGGCAAGCCCAACCAGCTTCAACAATTGACCCCTACCAAAATTCCGCAAATCATTCAAGGGAAACACTCATCTGTTAGGTAAAGAAGGAAGAGGGGACAATCTGCCTTGTCCTCCTAACTCGTGAAGGTCAAAATAAGCTAAGTTTCTCTCTATCACTTTTTAGCTTGTCCCTTACTGAGAACAAGACTCTTTTATTCATCCATGCTTAGTTATACCTGATATCTAAAAGGTAAACCATTTCAAGTTTAGTCCTTCAGCTTCTAACCCACATTTGCTTCCCTGCTGCAAACAGCAGACTGAGTCCTTCCTCATCAAGCTTTTGGATGACCACTACAAATATTGGTTCACCAATCTCTCTGGGTCTTCAGTTGTCTGTCTTCACTGCTGCCTCTGAACCCCATGCTTTTACTCCCTGTGTGAAGAGGAGACCCTTCTGCCCTTCCGATGTGGTACTGTACTATTGTCACTTGATTTACCCCTCTTTCCTTTTCTTCCCTCCCCCTTTTAACTGGATCAACAGCATAAAAACACATCAGACAACTGCATGTGAGAGTAGAGATGAATCCTGCAGATGTTAAGCCAAGGAAGGCAGAGGTAAAAAGTTACATATCTAGCCATTGCATTTCAAGTCCTGTTGGCATGGCAGGAGGCACATGTAGGACGTGGTCAGTAATGAAATCCAGGAATAGATGGTGAAAGCAAAATTCAATCTGGAGGAAGGAAGGAAGGAATTTGGACTAGGCTCCTGTTTCTTTTCCTAAATTGTGTATGCACATTATATTTATTCAATGAACTATTAAATTGTACTATTCATGTAAGCACACTCACAAGGAAGCCTTATTTAATAAAACTATAGTGAAGTCAAAGAAAAACTAAAATCAAGAAAACCAACATCAACAAGACAAAACCATGTTCATACCATCTGACAGTTCCCTCATGTGTCAGTACTCTCTTAACTAAGTTCTGCTAAGAGCGGAGTTATAATTCTTCCTTCTCCTAATATCTAGAAATTAGATCTAAGCTTTCGTATGAAAGTCATGACAGATTCTAAAAATAGCCATAACCTTCATGAGATGACTTTTGTTTTGAGGCACAGTCTTTCTATTAGCCCAGGTTGGTTCTGAAGTCATCATACAGCAGCCTCATCCTCCTGAGTGATAAAATCCCATGGGGGTGCCATTATACCCAGATTTCTAAGAATCTGCTAAACCTAGAAGTCTCTACTCACCATGGCCTAAAATTCATTAGCCAATATCATCGATACCAAAGCAAGAGAGATGAATACTCTTCCTGCTGGAGCCTGTCTCTGAGTCACATGCTGAATTAATTCTTCAACTCTCCTTCCTGTATGGCTTTTGAGAACCTCCCAACCAGTACTCCTGCAGCATTGTTGCTGTTTCATCACCCACTGTGTTCCATGTTCTCCTTATTAGACCTCCACCTCAGCTGCCAGGGAATGGATTCTCTTGCAGCCAGCTCTCTCCATTTACCATGTTTCCTAGGCCAACTCCATACAGAAGCCTCCCAGGTCCCTCTCCTGGTTTCTCCTGGCTTACCAAAACTTTCTTCCAGTGGCTTAATAGATTTGATATCTCACAGAAGCTTTATATGCCACACAGTAAGAATTAACCCCACTTCCAATCTCAGTCCTTCTCTAGGAGCCCTACTCATCCTTATGAGAGGATCACTGCCATCACCATGAGCCCAACTGAAAGCCTGCTCTAACCCAGACTCATCAGCTTCTGGTTATCATTATTTGGATCTCTGAAATCTCACTCTTCCTCAACACACTGCTACTCTCTCATTGCATGTTAGCAGCTCCCAAACCTCAATCAGCTCTCAATAAGCCTTGTATCTTCTTCATTTTAACTTCTAGACTATGGCTTTAATCATGAAATTGTTTAACCCAAAATAACCCAAACAGTTCTCCCTCTACTTGAAATCACCACTATTTTTCCTGCCCACACCAGACAAGGAGACCAAGGCTTTGATAGGCCATATCAACAAATATATGTCATCCTTTTCTGACACCAAATATCAGTCCCAACCAACAGAACTGTTCACTGTTGCAGAAACACAGTATAGGTATCCAATGTTGACCCCTCTCCCATGAACCCCTTATGGTCCATCTTTACAAGTCATCATAAGTGACCTCAAGTGTGGCCCCTCTTCTCTGAAACTCACAGGGTTCCAGATTTACCTCCTGAAAAATGTAGTTCAAAATACCTCATCTGAATTGGTACTAGGTCATGTGTGATCACCCATTTGTGTTACCAAACACAAAGGGCCAAATTTTGATTACTACAGATTACGTTATTGAGTTAATCAAAACAGTAAGAATTTGTATTGAACTGAAAATCATGGAGTCACAGGAGACTGCTTCAGAAATCTCAGCTCCTCAAGTTCTGAGTATAAATATGTATGATATTTTAAAATCTAGAAATAAACCATGTGATTATGGCTTATACCTATCAATATTCCCAAAAAAAAGCTTCTTGTTCTGTGAGCTTCAGTACTTGATAATGAGAGAATCTTTCAGAAGAAATCTATAGGCAAGTTGATATGTTTACTTGAAAATCAACAGAAGTATGTTCAGCATGTGCAAATGCTTGAAAACCTCACAGGTAAGATCTCCTTGAGTGTGCAAAAAAAGTGCCTCTTCATGAATAGAAAATACAATCATTACAAATAACTCTCTTGTATTACTTAAAATAGTGTAATTTATATAATTTTGGGGACATGATCCCTATACCATGTTTGCTTACAGCCTAGGCAAGGTGACATTCTTAATACAGACAATCAAGGAATAGGGACTTTGCAGAATTGCTTTGATTACAAGGTAAAATTTTAAAAGCTGTTGAAACAATAGGAAATGGTCCTATGACTCACCCTGAACACTATTGACTGCATGTTTAAACAGAAGAATGATGTGGAATGGATAGACTGTGCAGAGAAAGATTTAGGCAAGATGTTTCTAAGGGAGAGAAAAGAGAACCCTGCCATCAGGAAGGTTATTTGCTTACATGAATTCACCCTAAGGTGAGAAGCCCCAGGTCTTCTTGAATAAAAAACAGTTTCTTCCCATTGGTGGCATAGCAGTAGTCAGGGCCTCCTTCCTGGAGTGGTATGACTATGTGTATGGTATGATAATCCTCTCCTACCTGCCAAGAGAAAATAACTTATTTCTATCCCTAGAAGTCTCATTCCCACTCTCTCATAACACAAGTAAGTGAATCCCTCACCCAAGTGAATGATCCTTACTGTTCTCTCTCCCCTCAGTGTTTCACAACCTTGGGAGCTCTTGTAGGTTCTGTATAAAGAAACAGATGCTGAGATGACCCTGAGATGTCTCTCTTGGCACATCCTAGGTCTAGACTCCTCCCTGCAGCAGCCAGCAGGTCTGCTCAGGGGCTGAGGTGTTTATAATTTACATTCCAAGGCTTATCAGAGTAGGTGCTCAGACCAGGACCCAAAAGGAATTGAGTCCTCCTTTTCCTTTTAGAATTAGTCACCATGCATGTCTACATGCCTCATTCCTGCCTATCAGCCTGTCTACCTGCTGGCCTGCTTTCTTTGCTTTCTAGACTGTCTCATTCTCTCTGTGAAGTCGATTTGAACTTGTAAGCAGTCTCCAGCCTCAGTTTGGCAGTAACAAGAATTAACATCACTAGCTACCATTACAATGAAAATTTCTAACTGTAGCATTGAAGCAAATGGTTCAAGGGATGCTGAAAAGAAACCAAAAACAAAGTCATCAAATCCAATATTTCCAGACCTTGTCAACCACAGTTCCTTCTGTCTGGTGATGTCTATGAGCACAGACCCTAGATTGTTTTCTGAGAGTCATGGGAAGACAAGAGGAAGAAACAACTTCAGATCTGGAAGGACCTTTCATATTTTTGCCATGGATCCCCACAAAATACCACAGGTCTCTATTTTCTTCTTAGTGTTCTTCCTTGCAGACTTCAGAAATGTCTCATATAAATCGTGAGGGATGATCACAGGACGTAGGCCTCTGACTTTCTGAACTCCAATGGAAAAGAGCAAAAAGTCTTAGGCAACAGGGCCTGCTGTTCATGAGCAGAACTCATTTTGAGAGCCTGGGAGAGAAAGGAAATGTCATTGGGATTCTTTCTATGAGTGCCTTCCCCTCCTTCCCCTGATGGAATCACAAACTGAGCTGGGTTTGTTTTCTCCAAGCTCTGGGTACAGCTGACTGGGAGGCGGGACCATTGACTTTATAACTAGCTTGAATGGATGGAGCAATAGTTTTGGGTGTTAACTGTGAGATGAGAGTAAGTTTACCACTCAAGCCAAAAACTGAGGACATAGACAAGGAAATGCAATATTCGCAGTGGTGGTGCTCAGTGCTCCAGACTTCAGACGTCTGTCCACCAGCATGTCCCTACTCTACTGGTGAGCTCTAATCTCACAACTGAGCAGCTGAGCCAGATGCAATGGGGACTGTTAGGTTTAAGACCATACCAAAGTGAAACTGGCCTCCAGATTTTCAAAGCATCCCTTGGTCCCTACATGCTGCTGGACATGGCTAGGATAAGATTTGACCCACTACCCTGTACTTTCCCCTCATTATATAATCCAGATATTTAGGTTCCCTTATCTGTCTCTCTCCTCTCAGTCTAGTCTCTGTGTATCTTTCCTCCTTTTCTTCTCCTCACTCTTTCTTCATTGTCTCTCTGTGCATGCTTTTCTCTTTTGCTCTCCCCCTTTCGCAATACTGCAGCCGAGAGCTGCTCCCAATAAATCTGCATTTTTATACTATAACTTCTTCTTGCAATTAGCTCATTCCTATGTTTAAAAGAGGAACCAATTATATTTGAGTCTTTTCCAAGTCAGAAACCTGTAGTTACTTACCTGTGCTTTTTTCTGGGTCATTTTCCCCAGGCTCCTTGGCAGATGCTGATGTGCTTGGGGTGATGACTTTAGTGTTCTTCTCTGTTGAACACTGCTGTGGTGAGCTGGAGGTTTCGGTTGGTGCTGAGGAATGTTGAGCTTCCTTTGCTGTTACTGTTGTACCATGTCCTACTTTTCCACTTTTGTTTGCTTTGGGTCCATACAATGGATCAAATGCAATAGAGCATCAACTGGAACGTCCTGATTGTTTCAAGATGTCTCTTACGTCCTCCCAGAAGGCTGCTCTCTCTGTTGCTTCCTCTTCTTTATTCTTCTACAGGAAAAAGTATTAATTAAATATTTCAAACCTCAGAAGAAATGTCTTCTCATCACAGAGATAAACAAAACCTAGTTCTATTCATGTCTGACATCTCAGAACAGGATCAATTACACTTATGTGGTGGAAAACAAGCACCACCCCCTTACTCAGTTCCTATATGGCTGTCTCTTGTAACAGCTAAGTCTCAGTCTTCTCTATACTCCACCAATGCATGTGTGCATGCATGTGTGTGCGTGTGCAGTGTGTGTGTGTGTGTGTGTGTGTGTGTATTGGCTTGCATAGATGCAATTGCATTAATATGCAAGTGATTGTGGAGCCTTTTCATTGACTCACAGAATCCAATGGAACATAACAACACAGTCCAAGAACAGGCTGAATAGATGACACACAATCCCACTGTTTCTGTGCTCCTCATACTGACCATCTCTGTTAGGTATTTTTCATATTCGCTGTTAAATTTCTCTAGTAGTTTCCTCTTCAGAGCCTCAGCCTTGTCAAAAACTATATTTAGAGTCTGAAATACAAAACCAAAGTGGAAAATTAGAACAGTTCTAATGTGAGAAAAAAAGGGAATAAATCAACTTGGGACAGGCAGCAGTAACTCATGCACAGCTTGAACCCTCTTCCCAGTCATTCCTCTCCTCTTTACTGCTCTGCTGAGGCAGCATCTGACTCCTTTCCACCAAGTGCCAGGATCCCTGGATTTTCTTTGAGGAGGTCCAGGCTGCTCTGGAGATATTTGTTTACCAGCTTAAGCAACCCCCCTTGATGAAATTCGCTCTTCTTCCATGGACATCCCTTTTTCGATGTTTTGGGCCAATGTTTAGTTTTTCCAAATATAATCTAAAGGAATAAAAGAGAGTAAATAAGATGTACAGAAAATTGTGACACTTTTAAATGAGGCCCGGAAGAAGTTTGGCCCCTGCTTGCAGGATTTCAGAAGTTCATGGAGTTTACTGAGGCACACCCTGAAATCCATCATCAGTTTCCATCCCACTGTCTGGAAAGAGAGGTTTCTTTAATATTAAACTGGCACATTCAGCAAATATAGCTGTCAAAAGCATAGCTGGACCTCAACAACAATGGAATTAGAAAAAAAGTTTATAAGCACATGGAAACTGAACAAGTTACTGCTCAATGACAGCTGTGTTATGGAAGAAATAAAGAAATTAAAGACATCTTAGAATTCAATGAAAATGAAGGTACAACATACCCTAATTTATAGGACACAATGAAAGCAGTGCTCAGAGGAAAATTCATAGCACTAAGTGCCTTCAAGAAAAAATTTGTGACATCTCATACAAGCAACTTAATGGCCCAGCTGAAAGCCCTAGAAAGAAAGAAAGAAAGAAAAAAAAAAAAAAAGCAAATACACCCAAGAGGAGCAAATGCCTGGAAATACTTAAAATTAGGGCAGAAATCAATAAATTAGAAACAAATAAAACTATTCAAAAAATCAATGAAACCAAAAGCTGGTTCTTTTGATAAATCAATAAGATAGACAAACCTTTAGCCAAACTAACTAAAAGGCAGAGAGAAACTATCCAAATCAGCAAAATCAGAAATGAAGAGGGGGACATAACT
Organism: Psammomys obesus; assembly: GCF_907164565.1. NCBI lineage: Eukaryota > Metazoa > Chordata > Mammalia > Rodentia > Muridae > Psammomys > Psammomys obesus. The sequence continues at coordinate 3,790,448 of NW_026590707.1, read as the reverse complement.
ACATACACCGAGGAAATGCAAACAATCATGAGGTCGTACTACAAAAGCCTATATGCTGCAATATTCGAAAATCTAAAAGAATGGGCTATTTTCTTGAGAGATTCCAGCTACCAAAATTAAGTCAAGATCAGGTAGAAAGACTGAATAGTCCTATGTCCATCAAGGAAATAGAAGCAGTCATCAACAGACTCCCTTCCAAAAAAAGTCCTGGGCCAGATGGATTCAGTACAGAATTATACCAGACCTTCAAAGAATTGCTAATTCCAATACTCTCCAAACTATTCCACAAAATAGAAACAGAAGGAACATTACCAAAAACATTCTGTGTAGCCACAGTCACCTTGATACCTAAACCACACAAAGACCCAACAAAAAAAGAGAACTTCAGACCTATCTCTCTTATGAACATTGATGCAAAAATATTCAATAAAATACTTGCAGACCAAGAACACATAAATGATATCACCCACCATGACCAAGTAGACTTCATCCCAGGCATGCAAGGGTGGTTCAACATACAGAAATCCATCAATGTAATCCACCACATAAACAAATTGAAGGAGAAAACCATGTGATCATCTCCTTAGATGCCGAAAAAGCATTTGACAAAGTCCAACACCAATTCATGTTTAAAGCCTTGGAGAGATTAGGGATAAAAGGTGCATACCTAATTATAGTAAAGGCAATGTACAACAAGCCTATAGCCAACATCAAACTCAATGGAGAGAAACTTAAATCAATCCCACTGAAATCAAGAACAAGGTAAGGCTGCCCACTCTCTCCATATCTCTTCAACATAGTACTTGAAATCCTAGCTAAAGCAAGAAGAGAACTAAAGGAGATCAAGGGGATACAAATGGGAAAGGAAGTGGTCAAAGTGTCACTATTTGCAGATGATATGATAATATACATGAGCAACCCCAAAAATTCAACCAAAGAACTCCTTCAGCTGATAAACACCATCAGCAAAGTGGCAGGATACAAAACCAACTCAAAAAAAAAAAAATCAGAAGCCCTCCTGTGTACCAAAGACAAAAGGGCTGAAAAAGAAATCACAACATCCTTCACAATAGCCACTAATAATATACAGTACCTTGGGGTGACTCTAACAAAGCAAGTGAAAGTCCTGTTTGAAAAAAACTTTAAGTGTCTGAAGAAAGAAATTGAAGAAGATATCAGAAGATGAAAAGATCTCCCATGCTCATGGATCGGTAGGACTAACACAGTGAAAATGGCCATCCTGCTAAAGACAATCTACAAATTCAATGCAATTCCCATCAAAATACCAACTCAATTCTTTACAGACCTTGAAAAAAACATTCTCAACTTCATATGGAGACACAGAAAACCCAGAATCTCCAAAACAATCTTGTACAACAACAGATCATCTGGATGTATCTCCATCCTTGATTTCAACCTGTACTACTGAGCAATAATAATATAAACTGCATGATATTGGTATAGAAACAGAAAGGAGGATCAATGAAACCAAATAGAAGACCCAGAAATAAATCCACGCACCTATGAATACTTGATTTTTGACAAAGAAGCCAAAACCATTCAATGGAAAAAAGGCAGTATCTTCAACAAATGGTGCTGGTCCAACTGGATGTCTATAAGCAGAAAAATGAAAATAGATCCATATTTATCACCCTGCACAAAACTAAAGTCCAAGTGGATCAAAGACCTCAACATAAAACCAGATACTCTAAATTGGTTAGAAGAAAAAGTGGGGACAAGCCTTTACCTCATTGGCACAGGAGACAACTTCCTGAACAGAACACCAACAGCACAGGCTCTAAGAGCAACTGTCAATTAATAGGAACTCATAAAACTGAAAAACTTCTGTAAAGCAAAAGACACTGTTATCAGAACAAAATGACAGCCTAGAGACTGGGAAAGGATCTTCACCAACCCTATATCTGACAGAGGGCTGATATCCAGAATATATAAAGAACTAAAAAAGTTAAAAAGCAATAAATCAAGTAATCTAATTAAAAAATGGGGTTTGGAGCTAAACAGAGAATTCTCTGTAGAGGAATATCGAATGGCAGAGAAACACTTAAAGAGATGCTCAGCATCCTTGGCAATCAGAGAGATGCAAATCAAAACGACCTTGAGATTTCACCTTACACCTATCAAAATGGCTAAAATAAAAAACTTAAATGACAACACATGCTGGAGAGGCTGTGGAGAAAGGGGAACACTCCTCCAAAGCTGGTGAGAATGTAAACTGGTACAACCACTTTGAAAATCAATCTGGTGCTTTCTCAGACAATTAGGAATAGTGCTACCTCAAGATCGAGCTATACCACTCCTAGGCATATACCCAAAATTTGCTCAAGTACAGAACAGGGATATTTGTTCAACTATGTTTGTAGCAGCTTTATTTGTAATAGCCTGAACCTGGAAACAACCCAGATATCCATCAGTGGAGAAATGGATACAGAAATTGTGGTACTTTTACACAATGGAATACTACTCAGCAATCAAAAATGAAGAAATCATGAACTTTGCAGGCAAATGGTGGGATCTAGAAAAGATCATTCTGAGTGAGATATCCCAGAAGGAGAAAGACACACATGTTATATACTCACTTATATAGACCTATAAGATTTGATAAACATAATGAAATCTATACACCTAAAGCTGATGAACAAGAAAGGAGACCCAGGGTAAGATGATCAATCCTCACTTAGAAAGACAAATGGGATGGGCATTGGACATAGGAGAAAAAAAGTAATAGGACAGGAGCCTCCCACAGAGGGTCTGAAAGATTCTACGTAGCAGTGTAAAGCAGATACTAAGACTCAAAACCAAACCTTCGGCAGAGTGTAGGGAATCATATAAAAGAAGGGGGAGTTAGTATGATGTGGAAAGGATAGGAGCTCCATAAGAACCAAATATATCTGGGCACAGGGGTCTTTTCTGAGACTGACACTCCACCAAGGACCATGTATGGATATAACCTAGAACCACCGCTCGGATGTTGCAGTGGTAACTCAGTAAAAGATTGGTTTTTCCTACTAAGTGGAACAGGGACTATTTCTGACAGGAACTCAATGGCAGACTCTTTGACCTCCCCACTCCCCAAGGGAGGAGCATTCTTGCTAAGCCACAGAGGAGGACTTTGCAGCCAGTCCTGAAAATACCTGATAAAACAGGGTCAGATGAAAGGGGAAGAGGTCTTCCCTAATCAGTGAACTTGGAAAGGGGCAAAAAGGAGATGAGGGAGGGAGGGTGAGATTGGGAGGGAATGAGGGAGCAGGATACAGCTGAGATACAGAGTTAATAAAATATAACTAATAATAATAAAAAATAAAAATAAATAAATAAAAGCATAACTAAGCTGTTAAGGTGCATGCTTGTTATTGCAGCACTCTGGAGGCAGCACATAGAATTATTCAAAGATCCCTGAGGAAACAGGGAATAACCCTGAACTTCAAAACAGGAAATAAAGACAGTGGTCTCTTTTTCTTTCTTTCTTTCTTTCTTTCTTTCTTTCTTTCTTTCTTTCTTTCTTTCTTTCTTTCTTTCTTTCTTTCTTTCCCAATCACAATATTGATTATTGCTCACAGAGCATCTTTGTGTATTGTTTCCCAGCAGGGCACAAAGTCCCTTGTGAGACCATTAGGCAATGAAAGGAGACACTGAGGGTGCTCAGAGTTAGGAGTGCATGTGCTGGGGTTACCTGGTGGGATGCTGCACCCAGGGATGCTGCTTACCTGCTTCAACCCTCACATCAGTCCAAAAGTCAAGAACAATCCAGGACCCTGTCAGAAACTCTGCTTGAGGGTAGGGTATGATGAGAATCATTTTATGTGCATATGTGCTTTTTATCTCTGTATGAAAAGCTGGTATCACAGAGAACACACAAGTCCCTTGTAAGCGTGATTTGCATTTGGAAGGGAAAGAAAATGAGAGGGAGATACAACATGAGCTCAAGAGAATACCTTCATGTTACACAATACCAACAGTGGAAAACAAACAGAAGAACCTTTGTTCTAGGAGTTGTACAGCAGAGAAATGCAAACTACCCTATTGAATTCACCTCTAAACCTAAACTTTCTTCTCCTCTGTGGAACAAAGTGATGTCTCTCCTCAGCACACACAGTCTTCTGAAGATCAGGGAAGTCATGGCCAGAAAACCCCACCCCATTGCCTGAGCTCCTCAGAGTCCTGTGCATCTCCTTAGGTTCTGTTTCACCAAATTCAGGGTTAGAATTGACTAGTGAGATTTTAACATCATTTACTTCATCAAACACAGCACTCTGTCACTGAGCCTATAAGAGTCATTCCCTGGTGATAGATCTACAATCTTGTATTTAATCTGCCTGTGCAAATATGATGAAGAGCTTGGGAAAAGTACTTACTGTGCTGAACCACACTGACTGGAGCTGTTCTACAGTTCTCTGGTGACAAGGGAGGCTACTCTCTTTACTATACAACTCTACAGGATAAAGAGAAAAGGGATCTGGGTTTGGCTACACATCAGAGATCATCCTGTGACTCAGAGGACATTTGTTGATCAATCCACTCACCAACTCAGATACGCCCTGCTTCCCCGGCAACTGTTATTTTCAAAGACCTGGCCATGTGGGTACAGGATCAAGAATTCCTACTCATGAAGTTCTTAATTTGTGACTATAACACCTTTGGTTCCTATGTCTTTGAAGAGAGAGGAAAAGGTTGTGTATGAACTGCCAGAAATGTGATTAAAACCTGACATTGTCAAATTCAGTAACTGTTAGCAAATATGAGAAACACAAACAGGAGAGCAGTATGAGTTAGGAAACAGTCCCAGGAAAGGAAATGGAAAATGCAGGTTCTCACATGAGGAATTTATGATAGAGAACAAAAGCTGCTTCTTCTTTTCCACGTTCATCCATGTCAGCTGCCATTTTGAAGAAGTTGTCTCTCAGGCTCATATAAGAAGCCTTGGAAAAATTTTGTTGATTTCCATGTCCTGCCCTAGAGCACTTAAGATCTGGAACTGCTCTTGGGGAGGTAGACTGACATCATGTCTGCAGATGGTCTAAGACAAAAGAGAAGACAGGAAACATCAAAACCCATCTCCTGCCATCTTTCCTCCTGCTGTGCCAGCAAACTAGCACACAATGTTTGCTTGTGTGTGCTTGTGTGTGTGTGTGTGCGTGTGTGTGCGTGTGTGTGTGTGTGCTAGTGTGTGTGTGTGTGTGTGTGTGTGCTAGCTTGCATGACAAACCTCTCCCTAAAGAAATTAGAGCAAATAAAACACCATTTCTTGTGATTCAGCTCAATAAGTTTAGTGAACAGGCACAGCATGGGATCCCCTTAATATGGTAGTAAAGTGGCAGATTCCAGACCTGGGATCTCTGTGTCTCTTGTAAACACAATGCAAAGGAGCTTTCGGGTAGCATGTAACTTAAAGAGGGCTCCTTACAAACAGCCTGCTTATTGAGATTAGCACCATGACTTTACATAGCTGTTAGTATAATGTTCTTTTGGAATGTATACAATTTAACCCTTGTCCATGAAAATGCTGATTTCTCTCCCCCACTATCTGGTTTCACTGCATTGTTATGCTTATTCTAAATATCACCAGTCTTCAGTTTGTATAATCATGCCACCATTCGTTCTCTTGTGTTGTCAATAAAACAACCAGCCATTGATTGCTATAGAATGTGGAGAATTGGGTGGGACATACTGGCCCAGAGGAGAGAGGAAAGAAGCAGGAGGGTGGGTGCAGAAGTGAGCAGGATAGAACTTGGAACCACACGGGGAGCTGAACCAGACCTATAATATGACTAAAAGCAAGTATAACAGGTAAAATCTGAATGGTAGGAAACTATGCGGGTATGGAGGTTTAGGACAGAGTAATCATTGCCCAGCATTGTGCTATAGGTTAATTGAGTAAATTTTAGTCTCTCTGTGGTGATTTGGGTATACAGCAGGTTTAGAAATAACCACTGCTCAACTAAATATATATATATATCAATATTAAATACCTACAACAAATGGCGCCCAACTAATACAAGTATCCCGCCCTTTAAATCATACTTTAACATAATTTGTTGGGGGGAATGAGCTACCGGAATACAACCCAAGCTTAAATCCTAAAATGTCCCTGGTCAATTACTGTCTCTTTAAGAGAGAATCTTAAATAGGCCCAGGAACAAAAGACAGCCTACTGTGGGCAGACCTGAGACTTAACAAAACTGGCTGCTGCTACAGTTTAACAGGAGTGGAACACAGCATGGCTTCCTTATACTGTGGCTGGCTCAGCTCAGCAGCCATGGCTGTAAAGAAAAGATCTAGAGGCAGACATACCTCTAGACAGAGCTCAGTCTAAAACAGCACATAAAATAAAAAATGCTATGGCAGAGTATGTTTTAATACCTTTTGGCTTTGTTTTGGTTGTCATAGTCATGGATCTGGTTGCAATATGTTTAATGGTGATGGCTCTTCTCCATGCCTTCTCCAAGAAAGTTCAATGAGAAATTGGAGAAAAAGCCAAGGAATGGAATGCTAAGTTAGAGGCAATAGAAAGGGCACTCTTCCCACTAAAAAATTAGATTAATAATGGGTAAAATTCAAAGCTCTCTGGCTGCAAGATACTTGTCAGCTCTTTCTGGTGAGGATCAGCCTATTCACTGTAACAACTAAATTCCAAAAAATAACCCACTGGGCTTTGCTTGTTACAACCTAAATTGGCACAACTGACCCAAAACTTAAAAGTTTCTTGTCTCTTTGCTTGATTTTCACTTAAAGGCTTTGGGTTACAATGATGGATTTGAAAAAAAAAATTGAATAAGTTGGTGAAGGCACATGCCTTTATTCTCAACACAAAGTAAAAAGAAACAGGCTGATCTCAGAGTTTCTGATCGGCCTAATTTACATAATAAAAGCCAGAGTGGCAACTCCTGCTGTTCAACAACTTGCAGGGATAGTCTAAGATTTAAAATGAGAGGAGGCGGGGCAAGATGGCAGCGCCGGGAGGACTCTCATTCTGAGGAGCAGCACAGCAGGATTGGCACAGTGACCAGCAATCAGAACTCGCGGCCATAAAACACAAGTGGTTGTGTTTCTCAGGTGAGAGGATACCCCACGGTGGGGGATTCGATCAGCTTTAACTCACCTGGCAAAACCGCAGAAGAGATCCCCGTTCCCCCAGGCGCTTGGTCGCCAGCCCAGAGCTACACGCCACCGCTATCTGGCCACGGTCCCAGACTGAACTGTGGGCCCACAACACCATAGACTGGATTTCCCAGTCGAGAGATAACCCCACGGAGCAGGAAACAATTGGGACCGACCCCAGGTTACCCAGACATCCCCTGGAAAAGACTCGGGTTCCGCGGGTGCCCCAGGAGCCAGCCCGGACCCAGAGCCGGGAGGGACAAAGGCGCCTGCCTGCACAGAGCCCTGCCTGCGCGTGTGATTCGCCGCCTCAGATAGAACTGTGGGCACCAGGGCAACAGGGCACCAGACTGCGTGTCTCTGGCAGGAGGAAACCCCCAGCGGAGGGGGTCAGCAGCTCTAACACTTAGGACACCCAGCACCAAAACACTTCCTGGACTCACGCAGACTCTAGTGCAGACAGAAGCGCTGTGCTCTGCCGCCATTGTTGCGTTCCCCTGGGGCACTGGGACACACAGCTGCATCCTCGGACCTGCAGGAGCCTAAGAGCCATTACAGCAGCCCTCAGATACTGTGCCAGGGATTGGCCAGTTGTCCCTGGCTGGACTACCAAAACTGTAGGAATCCCTGATCCTTCAGGGGGGCTGCACCCACAGCGTCTGGACCAGAGTGGTGCCTACAGCCACCATCCCAGACAGAGACACACAGCTTCTGGTCCAGAGTGAGGCACCCAGCCTCCAGACCAGAACAGTGCCCCCAGGCGCCAACTCAACCTAGGTGCACATTCTCCAGGTCCAGAGCAGAGCAATCAGCCTTTGGCCCAGAGACTTGCTGAGTGCACCTCCCACTTTCTCAGACAGAACTGTGCGCCCCAGGATAACAGACTGAGTTTCCCTGTTGGGAGAAAACCCCATAGCTAGGGAATCAGCAGTTTCTTCAAGAGGACTGTACATGGAAATTTAGTGAGCAGCAGCACACTAAATTTATAACAAGAAACCCAGCAATGGGGCAGCTGTCTTGAGAAATTTTATGGGTAAGAGGAGATCCCCCCTGCCTAACATAGACCACAGCTACTACTCAGGGCTATAAACCTGAGGTGAGCAGTGGCATCTCCAGAGAAACACTGCCCATACAGTGACCATAACCAAAAAGCAGAGAAGGACTCCTTCAGGAAAAATCATCTTCCGGCCAAGGGGATACTCCCTACCTCAGGACTCCAGGAAGCACAGAAACTAACAGCCAACACCTAAATCAGCCCAATGGGTAGAGGTCAGCGTAAAGGCTCAACCAACAAAAGACAGAGCAATATGGCATCTCCAGAACCCAGCCATCCAGGGGCGAACAGCCCTGAACAATGCAGCATAATAGAAAATCAAGAAGATGACCTTACATCTATGTTGATGAAGAGAATAATAGAGGAAACAGATAAAATACGTAAAGAATTAGAGGAAGATAAAACCAAACAGATCATGGCTATCCGTAAAGAAATGGAGGAAGATAAAGACAAGCAAATTAGGGCCATCCGTGAAGAAATACGGAAAGATGCAGCCAAACAGCTTGTGGCCTTCAGAGAAGAAATAATTAAATCACTGAAAGAAATCAAAGAGACAGAGTTGAAGGAACTAAAAGAAAAAGAGGAAAATACAAGCAGACAGGTGAAGGAAGTAAACAAAACAACTCAAGACCTGAAGATAGAACTAGAAAAATTAAAGAAAACCCAAATGGAGGAAATAATGGAGAGGAAGAATTTAGGGAAGAAAACAGGAACTACAGAGGTAAGCATAACCAACAGAATACAAGAAATGGAAGAAAGAATCTCAGGTGTAGAAGATACAATGGAAGAAATCGA
>NW_026590707.1:3725031-3731483 GCF_907164565.1 Psammomys obesus | reverse complement strand
CTTTGATCACCTCCCCCTGAGGGGGGAGCAGCCTTACCAGGCCACAGTAGAGGACAATGCAGCCACTTTTGATGAGAACTGATAGACTAAGATCAGAAAGAAGAGGAGAACCTCCCCTATCAGTGGACTTGGGGAGTGGCATGCATGCAGAAAGGGGAGGGAGGGTGGGATCGGCAGGGGAGGAGGGAGGGGCTTATGAGGGGATACAAAATAAATAAAGTGTAATTAATAAAAAAAATAATAAAAGATTTTAAAAAAATACAAGAAATAACTATATCTTTTCTGTAGAACAAAGAAATAGATCAATATATACAAGTCCTTTTGTTACCACATTAAGTAATTTTAAAACAAATTGTCAAGCTGTCTAGTAGATTTTAGGCAAGAATTATTTTTAGCTGAATAGTGCAGACTAAAAGAAGCCTTAATTTGGAATGAAATGCTTAGAAAATTGTGGTAAAACTAAGATCACACCCTGTCGGAGATGATTGACTCAAAGCTACTAAAGTCATACTATTGAAAAAAACAGCAAACAAGACCTTGTGTTCTCTCATATCTTGGACATTTTAAAAATGAAGAATGTGGTAGTTACTTTTCTATTGTTCTTATGCAACAGAAAAGGTTCCAGAGACTTAGAGGCCATGATACTGAAGCAAAAGCATGGCACTAGGAGCAGGAAACTGAGGGCTCCCATCTTGAAAATCTCGAATCAAAGAAAGCTAATAGAGAATGGTGGTTTTGAGACCCCCAAACCCACCCCAGTGACATACTTCCTTTTACAAGGCCATGCCTTTAAGCCAACCCAACCTACACCACCAACTGGAGACCAAGTATTCAAACACCAGAGCCTATGAAGGACATTTTCATTCATATAACCGAAACTAATGTTTATACCTTTCATAAAAAATATATCATATATCAAGTATAGTCATTGATGAAAATTTAAAATGCACATAGAAAAAAATCAACCATAATTTTCTAAGAAAGGACAAATATGTCACTGACATGACGGGTGTAATAACCACATATCTTTTGGAGAAAACATTTGATGAAGAAATAAATAACATGAGTAATCTATTCTCCATCTTCCCCATCTTTGCATACAATGGAAAAAAATGTACATGGTCCTTAAGGAGAGCTAAGATGAATGAGGGAAAAAGACTAAGTTCTATGATCTGACTCTGAGCTCCTAAATCAAGTAAAAAGCCAATGTGTTCCATTATTTACATTGAAAAGGCTACTGTGTTGTATATCCATCAAGTGGACCTCTGAGTCTCAGAGGTATTACAAGCAATAAAAACAATAACTCTTGGTGAAACTATACTGAGTACCACATGCTTTATTGTGCAACGTGGAGAAAGCCAAAGGAAATAAAAAGGATTCTTGTTGCTTTTATTTTTGAAAGTTTCATACATATAGGCAATGTATTGTGATTATATTCAGCCTCTACTACCCTATTTTTTCTCTCTTTCTTTCCCTATGAACCCATTCATTTTCTCAACTAGACCTAGTGGCTAAACAACTGAGAAAAATGATACCTCCTTTTTTCATGGCAAACATTAACAGTCAACAGCTCCAATGGAAGGGATACTGCCTTATGGGCATCTCTTCTATCTGTGATGGAAAGCTGAAGGGCCTAATCTGTAGTGCCCTTCATTGCTGGGTTCTAATAGATGTGTGTTGTCTTGCTATGGCACTTTTTCGTAAGAATCTCTCCTATCCTCCAGCTTTTATATTCCTTCCATTCTCTCTTCCATGATACTCTCTGGGCTTTGGGAAAGAAATTTTTGGCTGTCTAGGACTGTAATCAAACCTTATTTTGTTGTCTCTCTCCATTTGTTGACTTTAATGTCTTAGAGTATTGAGTGAGTAGATTTAGAGTTCCTTTAATCAGGGTTTTTATATTCTTGGAAGTGTTTCTACAAAATCCCACTTCTACTCTCTAAGGAAGACCCTAAGAGTTGATGGTGATATTCTGCTCAGATGGTTCTAAATTTTGTTAGTATAGCATTCTAGAAATGTCACAACAATCGCTTTAGCAGTTATCAGGACATAGTACTCTGTCTGAGTTCATTCTCATTTTAAAAATAGGAAAATACAGTATATGACAAAGGGGTATTTAACTTGCTCTTGTCAAGATAGTGATGAATAAACTGCTTCTCTGACTATTAGTATCTCTTTTCATGTTTCTAAATTATCTGAAACACTTTTTAAGTGCTTGTTTGTTGCACTTTATTGGCTTAAGCAAATAACATACTTGCATTTTCTATTTTAAAACAATGGCCACCTATCAAATATTTTTTTCATTATTAATATGTGATAGATAAATCACATACTAATTACTCAAAACAAAAACCTTCAGTAATGTGTAAAGAATTAAGGTCATTACTCATTAAGTGCCTTTGGCTTGGTTGAGAAGGTCTGTTGATTTGTTCTGAGTTCATTTGAAGAGGCTTAAAATACGGTTGAGCCTGTTCCACAACTCTTATTCTTCTTAGAGCAGTAGGCAAACTTAAATTAGTTTTTCTTACAGAGATGACATTATAACCATAAATGTTCAAATTCTTGGCTTTTGGGATGTCTGTTAATAGTCCATTATCCAAAGAAGGTGCCATTGTCAAGCCTGGAAGCAAGGCATGGAAATGCATACACAGTTTTTGTAACATGGTCAAAAAGTTTCAGGGAAAATTGGTTTTAGATCCAGGGAATGAAAAAATAGAGCCAATAATTCAATATATCACTAAGAAAGGAAAGCATTCACTACAAACATAAATAAAAGAAGGGACAAGCTAGCTGGGTATATGTCACTGATGCCATCTTTAAGGAAGCTACATCACTTAGAAGTTGAAGAGCTTGCTGGAGTCCATGAAAGAATGGGTTTAACATGTGTTTCTTGGAGATATGGCTCTGAAGTCCTCACGCTACCTGCCTGTGGAATGTTGAGAAGTGGTAGAAACATTAGGATGCGGAGACTAGTGGGAGGAAGTTATATCACTGAAGGCACATCTTCGGTATCACAACCCCCTTTTCTTTGTTCTTAGCTGCATGTGTCTGACAGCTTTGTTCTACTGTTTGCTTCCTGCAGTGATAGATTGCCTGACTATGGACTTAAAAGCAATGACTACAGAAAGCCATGGACTGAAGTCCTCTAAATCATTAGTCAAAGTAAACCTTTCCTGTTTCAAGTGCTTATCTCTGATATTTTGTCAGAACAATGAAAAGTCCACTTACACAGACCTCCGGGGTGTCAGGTGGATCTAAGGCAGTTCTGTGTGGTCTCATTCTTTAAAAAGTAGACTGCCACTGAATGTGGTTAAGTAGAGAGGCACAATAATGTACTTTGAATTTGACAAAGGTCACTGGCTACAGTGTAGGTAATCAGATGTAAGGGCCAAAAAACAAATAATAAGAACATGTAGAAAGTGACTGAACAGTTTCAGAGAGAGCTACTCTGTGGAACCCTGAGATAATGGCAAGATAATTTGAAAATGGGATCAATACCCATGTGTCTTCTTATCCCTGAAGCTCCCACTTACTCTGCTTCATCCACACCCTTTCAACTCTCTGGTCATGCAAAGTATGTGTCTACACAGTGGTTTCATAATTTTTATTTGTTAAACAAATACATTTGCACATTTCCCTCTGTACTCTGCCTAGTTGAACTCTTATTTATTCTTTCGATCTAAGTGTCAGTACCACTAATTCAGAGAATAATTATATGAGTGTTCATAAAATATTTTGATGTGTTTGTCAAACTCTGGCATTCCTGTTTTACATGACTCTTAATAACAATGTCAGAATTGTTCAATCTGTTAATTATTGCTTGCTTCTCCTTGCACAGATTCTGTGTGGTTGTATGAAGCTGTTCCTAGTTCTGATCCAGTGGTTAGATGTGTAATTGTTCTTTAGTGCATATGTTTTTGGTTTTTTTTTTTTTAAGTATATATAACAAATGAGTACCTCTGCATAGAATGTTTGGGTATATGTACACATTAGCTAGGGTACCCTAGAGGAAAAAATATATATTTTTATTATATATATTATATATATAATATATATTATATAAAGAATATATACTACAAAAGGAAATTATGAGATTCACTTACATGCTATACACTGAGTAGTCATAATCTGACAATGGCTGTCTGAATACTGAGGAGGATGAGAATGCATTAGCTGCTCAGTTCATGCAGCTGGATGCATCAGCATTTCAAATTTGGCATTGAAAGCTGGGAGCATTCTTGGAAGGCCATTGGTCTTCAGTGTGCTTTGGAAGGCCCTGGCTGGGTTTCTATGTCAGCGAATGATTGATATGACAACAGCAACAGCAACAAGAACAGCAGCAGAGTAGTTGCGCTTGCTAGCAAGGCATGGAGACAAGCAGCAAAAAGCAACAGCTTTCCCTTGGATCCTTCTTTTAAAGGCCACAGGGTGGAGGTGCTATCCACTCGGGTTTTCACCTTTAGGTAAAACAAGCACATAGGTCTTTCCAGAGGCTTGGCCTCTAGGTGGTTTCAGTTCTTATAAACTTGATAACCAATGTAAAATAACCAACTTGATAATCATCATAAAATTGAATCAATTAAAAGTTCCAGGTGATTAATTACTAACAACAATGTATTTGAAAGGCTGAAAATTAAAAAAAAAGAATAAATTTTAGAAAGAAGAGTAGAGTAGCTGAGAATTCACACTAAAACTGAATATGCCACTTTACAAAAAGCTTTCATAAGTGCCGCAGGGACACTTCTATGTCCTGGTGAATATGATCAATACTTCCCAAAGACTGCAGATTAAAAGCAAGCCACTCAGTCGCAATAAGTATCGTATTAAAATTCATAGTGTCTCTAAATGACAGGAAATCTGCTGGAGCAGAACCCAGGATGAATTTACATTTACTGTGTGCCTTCACCTTGGTGTCATGTTTCCTCCCACAAGTCAGTGAACAGAGGCCCCAAAAGACCTTGGGAAAAGGTCATCTCTGAGGCCTGAAAGTGCAAAAAGGGATTAGGCAGAACCCCGAAGCAAGGTGGAACAAGCAGCACTTTGCAATACTTTGCCATCAGCACAGAGGTAGCACAGAGAACCATGCTGTCCCAGAGGCCACTCATTCAAATCTGCACCAGCTTTTGCATCCTTTTAAAGGTTACTAGTCTCAAGTTCAGCTACTCTGGGCTCTGAGGACTGCACTCAGTAGACCAGTGTAGTTGGGAAGTAAATCAGTTTTATTCAAGATCAGGCATCCTGAGATGATGAGGATGGGGTTACTATCTCAGAGTTCTGTCTAGGGAATTCAGAGGCACAACATTCTTTTATGGTGTGAGAGAAGAGGAGTAGTGAACAGTGGCTGAAAAGATGATGGTATGGCAGCCAAGCCCTTGCTCATTCAGAGAGTGCACACATGTTCCTCTTCAACCTTTCTGTCCTCAGCTCCTTAGACTAGTTTCTGCAGTTATGTTGAGGGCATATTTCTTTTCTGAAAGTTAAACCTCACAGCAATTTACATGATTTGGGTGAGTTGATGTATAGAATCAAGGAATCAGAAAGAACCGCCTAGAACTTGATCTATTCTGAAGATCACCATATGTTCCAGGTTCTACAAATATTCAGAAATATCATTTGGTAGTTAACAGCTGAGTCATTTGTGCCATTTATCTTCAGACTTTGGAATGCCAGCAAATGAAGGGGATGAACATAGGGAACAACCTACAAAAGGGCAGCCACTACTACATAATCACTTATAGCCAAGATGATGCAAGGGTATGCATGCTCTTCAGCTTTGTGTTCCAGGAAACAAAAGAAAAGGCAAAATAAGCAAGCAAACAAGAAGCGTGCGAAGCAGCAGGACTTTGGAAGACAAATGTCCTGTCCTCTAACTTAACGACTTGTATCTGTGTGTCCCCCTCCCTACATGTGTTTCTCTCTCTCTGTGTGTGTATGTGTGTGAGAGTGTATATGTGTGTGTGTGTGACATAAGTGTCAGAGGTTCTGCATAGCCTTGTTTGTCTCCTCAGATCCTCTTCTTAAGTAATATCTGGACTCACAGGTGGCAATGTTGTTGTACTACAGCCAAATATCTTTGAGTTGCAAAGAATTTTCAGAATATTTTCTTGGATACCACTGCAGAAGTACGTAGCCTAATGCAGGTCAGTTATTTCCTTTCTCTTGACTGTTTTAGTCTACATTTAACTTATAGAATTTTACTTTTCTGTGCAGGTTGACCATGATATTCAGAGTCCTAAGTACTTCAGACCAAGGATTAGACTCAATGTCCATAAGATTTTTTTCCTCAAAAGTTGGAGGAAAGATTTACAAACTTGTTTACAGAAGCCTTCTTGTAGAAATGCTGCCTTGATGATTTTGATCCTTGGATTTTTTTAATAGTTTCCAGACTCTTAACATTTATGTAGTTTCTTCTTCTTCTTCTTCTTCTTCTTCTTCTTCTTCTTCTTCTTCTT
>NW_026590707.1:3719917-3725021 GCF_907164565.1 Psammomys obesus | reverse complement strand
TTCTTCTTCTTCTTCTTCTTCTTCTTCTTCTTCTTCTTCTTCTTCTTCTTCTTCTTCTTCTTCTTCTTCCTCTTCTTCTTCCTCTCTCTCTCTCTGTCTTTTGGTTCAGTAAAGGTTTCTAAGTACATACATGCATATTGCTGTGGAGTTTTACATTTCATTTGGATTCAATATCTTCACAAATTATTTTTCTGGATATTTATAATAAATTATTATTATTATTTTTTACTTTTGAAGACTAGAAAAAATGATTAAAAACATTCCAGTATGTGGTTTGTAAGATGTATTGAGTAAGTACTAAGAAAATAAATATTCTGTCAATGATGAAAATGTATGCACTGAATGTGAAATACATCATTTGAAGTCACAGTAAGTATAATAATAAGTTGGAGGTGATTTAAGACCAAAGTAAAAACATGTTGAGCTACGATCCTCAGCAGAAGTTCCTTTTCTGTGTTTGAATGTTTTCCTTTCCAAATTCAGTGTGAGCATTGTTACTTAACAGTATTAACAGAGGAATGATAATTGGTCACTGAGCATGGTAATAGCTTTGCTTTTACCATTGGATTGATGACGTTATTGTGGGAAAGAGTTCATACAGAAATACAGATTTTCGTATTCCCCATTTGCCTTTCACTGAGGAAAGACATAGTAAGAAGGCCTTTACCGTGGCTAGTCTAAGGACTTTTCCAGAAACCAGAGCCATTACATTTGCCTTTGCTATAAATTATCACCTCTCAGGTGTTTATGATTGCGGAGTGGACTAACACAGCTTTCTTTACTGGTGGTTTACTCAGTCACCAGAATTCTTAGGTTCTATCCTCTGCTATGACTTGGAGCAAAACAAAATGTAATTTCATGAGCCTGCCAAATTAACATATTATCATATCATAATTTACACATGAAGCCTCAAGTAAAAAAACATTAGCATATGGAAAATTTTTACTAAGTTTTCGCTAAGTGTCCAGCGGATTCTAGAGAGCAAGAACTACTATGCTGTGTTGGAGGAGGTTCACATCTATAAATAAATAGTTTCATATGATAGCCAAGAGTCAGGTGTTTCCTCCCTGTGTTATAGATATTAAAGGAGGAGAAGGTGACAGGGTTTGGAGTTGCCTGGAGGAGAAAGGGCCTAATCCATGTGTGAAGGGTGTATAAGCTTCAAAAGGGTAGATAAGACAGGCTAGAAGGGAAAATGTTTGTCACAACAGGAAGATAGTGATACCTTATTAAGAGTGATATACAGCTACAAATAAAGGACTTGTGAAACATATGAAAGGACAGCAAAAAATTAAGAAGTGCAGGCACTGTAGAAATGTTTAGTAGCAGGCACTGTAGAAATGTTTAGTAAAAGAAAGATGTAGAAATGTCTTAAAGTATTTATTGGGCTGGCAGTGCAAAGACAGCAAATACTCCTAGATTCCATATAGTCAGACAAAAGGTCAATGAAGCAATGTAGGGTAAAATAGTTAAAGCCTAATCCACAGATTGACACTCTTCTGGAAATGATGTCAATGTTATAGGCTTTTTAAACTTCATGAATTCTGGAAATTACTCACATGACTGCCTTTATATTATGAAAGGATCCAAAGACAATTTGCAAATTAGTCTAGCTATGTTCACATAAAACTTTATTTACAAGAACAGGCAGATTGCTTGCAAAGCTTGGTTTGAAGCATAGTAGTATCATGAGGATAAAAAAAGAAACAGTATGAGATATTAAAAACTCTGTTCTTAGATTGGAATGCCTGCCTGCTAAAAAGAAATAAAGATGGAGCCAACAATACATGAAGCCTTGAAATTTCAATGGAGTCACACATATTGAAGTGATAATGGGATTCATAGACATTTCTCGTGGAAAGAAGAAAAATAAAGAGCTAAGGACTGAGTTTGGGATATCTCTGAGTGGGATAGTTACTTGTCTCTGTTGTGGTTGCTGTTTTTTTCTTCCTTAACTTTAATGTTTGATACACTGGAGAGCATGCTTTATAAAAATGTATGAAGTGGATAAAAATGTATGAAGTGGCACAATCATGCTTTTTTTTTTTTTTTTACTTTTATTTATCTGTGTGATACTTTAGTAAATACAAAGGAGATTGAAATAAGAAAACCGTAGGAAAAAACCTCATGATCAGAGAAGTGTGATCCATAAAGTGAGAGAGCTGAAAAGGCCAAAAGAAGAAAGGTGAAAACAAGTGTGCATTCAACTCAGCTAGGAGGACAGAGGAATCTCTGCTGAATTTTTAGTGTAGCGCTGTTGTTGAATATTGGATTCCAGATTATTTTTAACCAGAATGGAGAAGATAAGAAAATTTATTAGTTGATTTAAAAGCTCAAAGGCAATGTCTATTAAAAAAGACAAAATATGTTGAAGGGGGAAAAGATAATTAATTACCTTTGCAATTAGGAAAATGCAAATAAAACGACTTTTTTTTTTTGACATTTCATCTCATCCCAGTCAGATTGGTTAAGATCAGCAAAACAACTGACAACAAATGCTGGCAAGTTTGTGACAAAAGGGAAACCGTCATTCACTGTTGGTGAGATTGCAAATTAATGCAACCACTCATTAAGCAGTATAGAGAAACCTCAAAATAAATAAATAAAAATAAATCTACCACATAATCCAGCTATACCATTCCTTGGCATATGCCCCCAAAACTTGACATACTACTTCACAGATACTTACTCGGTCATATTCGTTGACAGTATTCACAGTAGTTAGGAGACAGAAACAACCAGAATGTCCTTCTTCAGATCAAGGTGAAAATGAAGAACCTACACACAATGAAATATGACTGAGTTGTAAAGAAAAGTGAAATACTGCACTTTGAAGGCAAATGAGTGAACCTAGAAAAGATCATATTGAATGAAATAATCCAGACCCAGAAGTAAACATACATGTTCTTTATAATTTGTGGTTTGTATCTCCATTGATTTAGGGATTATCTAAATCAAATTAATTGAAGTGGAGAAATCTATATAAAGGAGGTATCTTTCTACGTGCTGGTGTCCTGCACAGAATAAAAAGGAGCAAGCAAACTGGATTTAAACTTTGATTCTTTGTGTTTCCTGACTATAGATACAGTGTAATCAGCTACCTAAAGTTCCTGTTACCATGAGTTCTGTGCCATGAGGGACGGCACTGTGAGCAAAAAAAAGCCTCTTAATCCTTCCTTCCTTATGGTACTTCTGTCAAGTAAGTGTTGACACAACAAGACAAGTAGCTAATAAAGATGTTATCTGCACAAACAGGAAGATTACATAATAAAAATGAAAGACTAAGATAAATGCAGATTAAGGGAATCTTCTGAAGATGGCCAATGTGCTCTATGGAGGTGAAGTAATTTCTCTCTCTCTCTCTCTCTCTCTCTCTCTCTCTCTCTCTCTCTCTGTGTGTGTGTGTGTGTATGTGTGTATTTATTTGGTAGTTGAGAGAAGAAGAAACATGTCCATAATCCTAGGAATAAGTGACTAGAGATGATTGTTAAACAATGTGATTTTAGGTGTACTGAAATAATTCATTAAATGATTGGCTGTCAACCCACTTCCAAAAAAAGAACAGAGGTATTTTTAAATCAAAATAGTTAATTCATAATTCAAAAATTCAAATGAGAAATTTATATAAATAACATGATCTGTATTTGTTCAAGTGTACATGTCATCTTGCACAAAAATCAACCCCATCTGGATCAAAAACCTTAGTATAGGACCTGAAACTGTTGAGGAAATAGTAGGAAAAGCATTTGAAGATATAGACATTAGCAAAGACTTTCTATATGACTCCACCTCTCAGGAAAAAAAAGTCAGCAATTGTTATGTGGGACTTTATGAAATTAACATTCTTCTGTACAGTGAAGTAGAGAGTTAATCAAGAGACATCTTGTAGAATATACTACTCACATAGGATTAATATCTAGAACAGATATTCAAAAAGAATTCAAAAAGCCTTCACAATAAATCAGATTGTCCTATCAACAAATGAAATAATGAAATGAAAAGACAGTTTTCAAATGATGAAATACATATGGCCAATAAATACACAAAACATGTTCACTCTCCTTAGCTATCAGAGAAATGCAAGCTAAAACTACATTGTGATTCCATCTTTCCCTAGTCAGAATAGCAATTATTAAGAAATAACAAATATTGGCGAGGATGTGGACAAAGGGAGCTTGTATACACTGCTAGAAATATAAATGCTTGGGAAATATAGACATGTAGCTTTCATATAGATTATATGAAAGATCTATTTTTTTGTTTTGTGGGTTTTTAAACTTTGATTTTAATTTTCACAATAGCTACATTAGTTTATATTCCTACCAGTGTATATGAGCCTCAAAGGGTTCCATTCCAACAGATTACAGATTTAATGTGAATTAGTGATTTTGTTTGACTATTTACAGTAGCAAAGTTATGGAGCCAACGCTCTTGCCCAACAACAGATAGGGAAAACTTGGTGTATTTTCACATCAGAAATTGTTTCTAGCCATAAAGAATGAAGTTGTGCCATTTTCAGAAAAGTAGATACAGCTGCAGATAATCATGAGGCAAATTCATTAAATCTCAGAAAGATAAACTCTGAATGCTTCCCCTCATTTGTCATTCTTAGATTTTATACAGATATTTAAAATCATTACAATTGAATTGGATCCAGAAGAATAAATAGGACTAATGGGAAGGGATGAGGGTGACAAAGAGGCCATTATGGAAGTGAGAGTATGGTCAATGTGAAGTGTACTGTAATAATAAATGTATAAAACCCTGACTAAAATGTCTATGAAAATATACTCACCCAAACTAAAAATTCATTTTCACATGCCAATTATCCTTGACTCATACACTTGAAATAGGTGAGTTTTATGCTATCTAAATTTGCTGTTGAAATTTAGATGACTGAGGCTCACACGACAGCTCAGCAGGTAAAGGCACCCATGCTAAGCCTGATAGCCTGATTTTTAGATTTCACAGAATGGAAGGAGAGAACTGACTCCCAAATTGTCCTTTGATAGCCCCATGTGCACACTGGCATGACACTCCTTCACCCCCAACTACACACACACACACACACACACACACACACACACACACACACACACACACA
>NW_026590707.1:3699701-3719907 GCF_907164565.1 Psammomys obesus | reverse complement strand
ACACACACACACACACACACACACACACACACACACACACACACACAAAGGAAGAAAAATGAAATAAATTATATGATCATACTGGTTATGGGTTAAACCTCTTCATAGGTGCAGGTTACACTGAATATATGGAGAACATTATCTTATGGCAGACGCTCTGATACTCTGCCTCTTAAAGTCTTTGTGTCTTCTTTTCAACGATGTTGTCTTAGGCTTAGGTGTTGGGTTTGCACTGTGGATGGATTAATTGGGGTTGGTCATGCCCTCACGCCCCCATCCTCTGTTTTGTGCATTTTGACCAGTTGTAGATTTTTGTCCCTGTTTGTTGCAAAAAGAAGCTTCTTTGATGAGGTTGAGTGCTCCATTTATCTATGGGTGTAAGCACAAGCATTTAGAATGTGCTTTGTAATTATACTGGTTTAAGAAAGTAACAACAATCAGTTCTCCAATGGGAATCGCTGGCCTCATTAGTGCAGGCCGGCATGGTAAAACTCACCAGGGAAAGTTGATGGGCCAGCTGTGCCTCTGGAGCTAGCCCTGGGAATATGGAGATGACTCACCAGTAGATTGTCTGCATCCGAAACGAAGCCTGGGGGTGTGAAGATTTTTACAATTTTCTTTTTTATTATTAATTATACTTAATTCACTTAATTAACTTTGTATCCTAGCTATAGCCCCCTTCCCTATCCCCTCCCAAATCTGCCCCCTCCCTCTTCTTCTATATGCCCCTCCCACAGTCCAATGATGGGGACGACTTCATCCCTTTCCATCTGACCATAGTCTATCAGGTCTCATCAGGACTGGCTTCTTTGTCTTCCTCTGTTGCTCCCCCCTCAGGTGGAGGTGATCCAAGAGCAAGCCCATGAGTTCATGTAAGAGACAGTCCCTGGTCCTAATGATGGGGATCCTCTTGGATACTGAGATGAATTGGGCTACTTCTGTGCAGGGTTCTAAGTTACCTCTATGCATGGCCCTTATTTGGGGTATCAGTGTCAAAAAAGACCCCTGTGCACAATTTTTCTGGTTCTGCTGCTCCCCTTGTGGAGGTCCTATTCACTCCAGGTCTTTCTGTCTTCCCCTTTTTTCATAAGATGACCTGCACTCTGCCCAAAGTTTGGTTATGTATCTCAGCATATATTTTGATACCCTGAGGGGTGGAGTCTTTCAGAGGCCATCTGTGATAGGCCCCTGTCCTTTTCCCTGTTTTCTCCCTCTTCCAATGTTCATCTCATTTGCTTTACTGAATGAAGAATGAGCATCTTACCCAGGGTCCTCCATTTGTTTAGCTTCATTAGGTGTACAGATTTTAGTATGATTATCTAATATTAAAAGTATAATACCTGCTTATAAGTGAGTATATACCTTGTGTGTCTTTCTGTTTCTGGGATACCTCACTCAGGATGATCTTTTCTAGATTCCACCATTTGCTTGCAAATTTCATGATTTCCTTAGACAATTAAAGGAGATCAAAGGGATTCAGTTTGGAAAGGAAGAAGTCAAAGTATCACTGTTTGCAGATGATGTGATAGTATACATGAGTGACCCCAAAAATTCTACCAGGGAGCTCCTACAGCTGATAAACATCTTCATCAAAGTGTCTGGATACAAAATTAACTCAAAAAATAATCAGTAGCCCTCTTGTATACAAAAGACAAAAGGGCTGAGAAAAAAATTAGGGAAATAGCCCTCTTGTATACAAAAGACAAAAGGGCTGAGAAAAAAATTAGGGAAACAACACCCTTCACAATAGCCACATATGACATGAAGTACCTTGGTGTAACCCTAACCAAGAACATCAATGACTTGTATGAAAAAAAAAATTCTGTCTCTGAAGAAAGAAATAGAAGAAGATATGAGAAGATGGAAAGATCCTCCATGCTCATGGCTTGGCAGGATTAATATAGTAAAAACGGCCATCACACCAAAAGCAATTTATAGATTCATTGCAATTCCCTTCAAATTAACAACACAATTCTTTACACACCTTGAAAGAAAAATTCTCAACTTCATATGGAATAACAAGAAACCCAGAATAGCTAAAATAATCCTCCACAATAAAAGATCTTCTGGAGGTATTTCCATCCTTGATCTCAAGCTGTACTATAGAGCAACAGTAATAAAAACTGCATGGTACTGCCATAGAAACAGACTGGTGGATCAATGGAATCAAATAGAAGACCCATAAATAAAGCCACACACTTACGATTTTGACAAAGATGCCAAAACCAGAAAATGGAAAAAAGACAGCATCTTCAACAAATGGTGCTGGTCTAACTGGATGTCTACATGTAGAAAAATGCAAATAGATCCACATTTATCACCCTGCACAAAACTAAAATCCAAGTGGATCAAAGACCTCAATATTAAAACGGACACACTAAACCTGTTAGAAGAAAAAGTGGGGAAGAGCCTTGAACTCATTGGCACAGGAGACAACTTCCTGAACAGAACACTAACAGCTCAGGCTCTAAGATCAACAATCAATAATTGGGACCTCATGAAACTGAAAAGCTTCTGTAAAGCAAAGGACACTGTTATCAGAACAAAACGACAGGTTGGGAAAGGATTTTCACTAACCCTATATCTGACAAAGGGCTAATATCCAGAATATATAAAGAACTTAAGAAGTTAAGCATCAACAAATCAAGTAACCCAATTAAAAAATGGGTTATATAGCTAAAAAGAGAATTCTCAATAGAGGAACATCAAATGGCAGAGAAACACTTAAAGAAATGCTCAACATCCTTAGTCATCAGGGAAATGTAAAGTCAAAATGACCCTGAGATTTCACCTAACACACATCAAAATGGCTAAGATCAAAAACTCAAGTGACAACACATGTTGGAGAAAATGTGGAGAAAGAGGAACCCTACTCCATTACTCCCTTGTAAACTTGTAAAACCATTTTGGAAATCAATCTGGTGTTTTCTCAGACATTTAGGAATAGTGCTTCCTCAAGATCCAGCTATATTACTCCTAGGCATATATCCAAAAGATGCTCAAATATATACCAAGGACATTTGTTCAACCATGTTCATAGCAGTTTTATTGGTGATAGCCAGAAGCTGGAAACAACCCAGATGTCCCTCAGTTGAGGAATGGATACAGAAATTGTGGTACATTTACACAATGGAATACTACTCAGCAATTAAAACCAAGAAAATCACAATTTCATATTTTAAACATACCTCTAACAATCATCATACTCTGTAATTTGAATTGCTGAGATTCTTGTTTAAAGATGAAAATGTGCTTAGAGTAAATATAAAGAGATACATCCTTGGAATATTTAATGGAAAACTTAATTTAAAATTTAATTCTTCCAGTAAAGTAATGGTCCCTCATAGACTCACATATGAACACTGACCAGTTAAGAAATTATTTTGCTTTGAAAATGTGTTACACCTTGAGAGTTCAAGTAAAAGACTTAAGCAAAGTGTCCTATATATTTGAATTTTTAAGTAAACATCATGTCTTTTTAAATTTACTGTTCTCCTTCTTTCTTGCTGCTGTACTGTATCCAGGAACACATTTGTTTACTTAAATACATGTATATATTTTAGTTGATTAGAACTTGCATATGATGGAAAAATGCATTGTTTTAATTGAGACTAGGTGGCTTTTCTTAATATTCTACATTCTAAGTCCATTCATTTTCCTTCAAATTTCATTTTTCTTTAACGAGGAATAATGTTCCGTTTTATAAAAGCACTAGGTTTTTATCATCTATTGATTTGCTGATGGACAGCTAAGTTGGTTCCATTTCTTTACTACAGTAAGTACAACAACAATAAACTGTGTGTGTGTGTGTGTGTGTGTGTGTGTGTGTGTGTGTGTGTGCGCACATGTGCCAGTTTTTCTGGTTGAGTGTGGAGCTCTCTGGCTACATATGGCTAGGAAGTCGCTGAGTCATATGGCAGTTCTATTTGTGATTTTTTGAGAAGCTTCCAAACTGATTTTCATAATATCAGTATTAATTTAACACTCCCACAGACTGTGAATTGGGTTCCTTGTCTTCACATTCTGTCTTGCATTTCTTATAGGATTTCTTGATGACAGCCATTCTGACTCAGGTGATATGGTACTCAAAGCAGTTGTAGTTTGTATTTCTCTGATGACTAGATATGTAGTGCTTTGAAAATTTTGAATATTTTCACTTGTCTGTTATAACTGATTATAAAGATTTTCTCCTATTCTGTGGGCTCCTGGTGTGCTCTACTGATAGCTAAGTCCTCTTTTATTGATGTCCTGTTAAGAAAGTTCTTGCTTATCCCCATATCTTGAAGAGTATTCCCCATATTTTGTTTTAGAAATTTCAGTGGGTTTTTTTATTTTTAAATATTAGTTACAGTTTATTAACTTTGTATCCCAGCTGCATCCAGCTCCCTCATTTTCTCCCAATCCCACCCTCCCTCCCTCATCTCCTCCCTCCCCATTTCCAAGTTCACCGATAGGGGAGGACCTCCTCCCCTTTCATCTGACCCTGTTTTATCAGGTATCTTCAGGACTGTCTGCAAAGTCCTCCTGTGTGTCCTAGCAGGGCTGCTCCTCCCTCAAAGGTGGGGGGCAGCGAGAATGTTAAAGAGTAATCCATTGAGTTCATGTAAAAAATAGTACCTGTTCCCCTTACTAGGCTACCCACTTGGATGCTGAGCTATCATGCGTAACATCCGAGCAGGGGTTCTAGGTTATATCCATACATGGTCCTTGGTTGGAGAAACAGTTTCATAAAAGACCCCTGTGCCCAGATATAGTTGGTCATACTCACTTATATAGACCTGTAAGATATGATAAACTTACTGAAATCTATACACCTAAAAGGGTAAGATGGTCAATCCTCACTTAGAAAGACAAGTGGGATGGACATTGGATGTAGGAGAAAACAAGTAACAGGACAGGAGCCTACCACAAAGGGCCTCTGAAAGACTCCATCTAGCAGTGTAGCAAAGCAGATGTTGAGACTCATAACCAACCCTTGGGCAGAGTACAGGGAATCATATGAAAGAAGGGGGAGTTAGTATGACCTGGAGAGGACAGGAGCTCCACAAGGACCAAGTGTATCTGGACACAGGGGTCCTTCATGAGACTGTTTCTCCAGTCAGTGGGGGTTTTAAATTAAGGCATTTTTTAAAATTAATTTTGAGCAATGTAAAAGGTATAAATTGAGGTTTTTTTTTCTTTTTCTTAAATATTTTTTATTAATTACACTTTATTCACTTTGTATCCCCCCCATAAACCCCTTTCTCCTTCTGTCTCTATTCCACCCTCCCTCCCCCTTCTTCATGCATGCTCCTCCCCAAGTCCACTGATAGGGGAGGTCCTCCTCTCCTTCCTTCTGAAATTAGTCTATCAGATTTCAACAGGAGTGGCTGCATTGTCATCTTCTGTGGCCTGGTAAGGCTGTTCCCCCCTCAGGGGGAGGTGATCAAAGAGCAGGCCAATCAGATTATGTCAGAGGCAGTCCCTGTTCCCATTACTACATAACCCACTTGGACAATTTTGTCTATTCCCCCACCCCAGCCTGTACTGGCTTTTTCCTACTTTTTCATGAATTAGGTAGGCATAATTTGTTTTATTGGTTTATTTATTGGTCCACTACTCCATTCTATTGTTCTATTTTCCTGTTTTTATACCAATACCAGACTATACTTTATCAGTATAGCTCTATAAAATAATTTGAATGTGAGTATTGTAATACCTACAGCATTGTTATTATTCTTTAGGAGCATTTTGGATATTTATTTTTGTTATTGTTGTTTCACATGAATTATTGTATTTTCTCTAGAACTGTGAAATATAACATTAGAATTTTGATGAAAGTTGCATTAAATATGTAGATTATGTTTTGTATTATAGCCATTTTTACAATATTAATTCTGTCATTCCAGGATTATAACAGGTCTTTTCATTGTCTAGTACCTTCTCTGGTTTCATTTTTCAGTATCTTGAAGTTTTCATTGAAAAGAACTTTCTCTTCATTAGGTGTACTTGTAGATTTGTAATGTTTGAGAGTTCTTTTAAATTGATTACTCTTTCTTTGTGAATATATGTTGGTATGTATTGAGGATTTTTTATATAATGCTTTTATTTCCTGAAACTTTATTGTGTTCATTGGATCAAGAAATTTTCTAGTATATTCTCTCAGATTTGTTTTTAAATTATAGATTTCTGTCATCTTCAAGTTAAGAGTTTGACATGTTTGTTTCTTATTTTATTCCTTTTATAGCCAAGAGTTCAAGCAACCTTCATCTCTTTCTCTATGCATGTATGTATGTGTGTGTGTACATGTGTGTGATATGTGTCTTATGTGAACAATAAATGTTTGATGATATTTCTTTGCTCAATCTTAGAAAACTATATTGCATACATATACACAATGACCATTAAAAATAAGATTCCTAGGAACTGTTTGTATGTGCACTTAAATATTTTTGTCAATTATAATTCATTTTGAAAATATGCCAAATTTCATTAAGTCCAGTAAAATGAAGTCCAAGAAGTAGTAAATAAAAATCAAATCACTTTGTGAAATCAAATTATATGGGTATAATTGGATACATCTAGCTGCCTCATACTGGTGCTTTATAAACATTTTTTCACAGTGCAATATAATTATCAGTCCCCACTGAACTATGTCTGAAAAATTGATGAAACAGTTGAGCCTTAATGAACAGAGATATTTGCATTTCATTACTAGGTTGTATAATTCTGCTCATAAACTTTATGAAACAATTTTAATGCTCAGTTCACTGTAGATGAAAGTAAAAAAAATCTGTCTTGAATTCTTTTACTTCTTAGTCATGTATAGAACACTGATTTTTCTTCATTTTAATAAAGTATTGTGAAAAAGGGTAAGACTGCAAATTTCAGGTTTCTTAGCTTTACCAAATACTTCCTGAAAGCCCACAGGATGTTTGTCAGTCAATTAGATCAAGGCAAAACTTTAAACATGCATATGTATAAATGATTTCTAATGCTGTGTATCTTATTTTATTTCGTGTTAACTTCTGTAATAAAAAGAGACATTATATATAAATGCTGTTTCTTGCACTTTCCTAATAGCGTTTTTGACTAGTGAGGAATTAACAGTGACTGTGATTGTGTTATGTGTGTTGAGAACCGAACCTAGAGTGTCATACATATTAATGTGCCCTTTACCACAGTGCAGTATTTTTTATATACAATATAACCATTCCTAGTTGCTACATTCATTTTTAGAAGGATGTGCTCAAACCTCCACTTTGCTCCCATTTATGCTCTCAGAGGTAGTAAAGTTCCAGTGTTATTTTGCCTGCAACTCATGTCTAGTAATAAAAAATTTCTGCTAGGTTAAAGGCCCACATATTAGTGATTGAATTTTTACATTGCCTGAGCTACATAGTGTTTTTTATTGAAATGTATAGTCCTGTTTTTTGAGTTGTTTTGTTTGATTTAAAAATAATTTTATTAATTCTCTGAGAATTTCATGCACTGTATTTTGATCCTATGTATCCCCATCTCATTCTATATCCACCCCTCTCCCATATCCACCAAATGATATGTCTTCATTTATTTTTATCTTCAGTTAATTAAATCCAATTTGTGTTGCTTATATACTTTTGTACCGTCTTGGTTGTCGGTGGCCACACCATTAAAGAAAACCAACCCTCCCTCTCTCAGCAGCATTCCGTTACTAACAGCTACCAAGTGAGAGGTGGGACTTCATGCCAACTTTGTTCCATCTGTGCTGAAATTTTTGCCTGGATTCAGCTTGTACAGGTCTTGTTCACATTTTATCAAACACTGTTAGTTTATATGTGCAGATATTTTATTGTGCCTGGAAAACAGTTTCCTTATACTTGTCTAATGTCCCCGACTCTTGCACTCTTTTACTCCCCTCATCTACAATAATCTCTGATTCTTGGGAGAAGGTGTTTTGATATAAAAGTCTCATTTTGGAATGAACACTATACAGTCACCTATTTCATTCACCTTGACTATTTGTAGATCTCTGTGTTAGTTGCCACTTACTGTAAGAAGGAGCTTCTCTTCATGAGGTGTGGGATCTTAAGTAGTCCATGAGTATAATAAGAAGTCATCTGGAGCCTTTAGTACTATGTCCCATTAATGGACTTATAGTAGGTTATCTTCTAGGGACTATGACCTGTGGTGCTGGTTCGTTTTTATGTCAACCTGACACAGTTATGATTATCTGTGAAGAAGAAATCTGAAATGAGAAAATTCCTCTACATGATTAGTATATAGGCAAGTCTGGAGGGCACCTTCATGATAAATGATTGATGTAGGAGGGCCAACCTCAACTTGATTGATATTCAGTGCTACCCCTGTTCTGGTCATTCTGGCTACTGTAAGAAAGCAGGCTGATCAAGACAGTAAGCTACATTCCTCCAAGATCTATGCTCCAGTTCTTGTCTCCAGGTTCCTTCCCTGACTTTTTGGATGATGGACAACAAGCTATAAGATGAAGCAAAACCTTTCTTCTCCAGTTTTCATTTGGTCGTGGTATTTTATCACAGAAATAGAAACTCAAATTAAGATATCTGTCTAGCCACATACTCTGGTCTGGTAACCATCCCAGGTATGCATTTATCTTGTGGAGTAGGCTTTATATCCAGTCAGAAGGTGATTGGTTATTTTCTTTTTTTATTTTTAATTATACTTTATTTACTTTGTATCCCCCCTCTAGTTCCCTCCCTCCTCCCCTCCCAATCCCTCCCTTTCTTCCCCTCCTTCACACACTCCCCTCCCCAAGTCCACTGGTAGGGGAGGGTTTCTTTTTCTTCCTTCTGATCCTAGTCTGTTAAGTCTCATCAGGAGTGGCTGCACTGACTTTTTCTGTGGCCTGGTATGGCTGCTCCACCCTCCGGGGGAGGTGATTATTTTCATGAGTCTCATTTTGCTATTGCAAAATCTTGCTAAGCAACTCATTATTGTAGCTTGCTTTTCACAATATCAATCCACAAATCTAGCCCTACAGAACATACTAGAAGGAAAACTCCAACCCAAGGAGGTTAACTACATCCAAGAAAACACAGGAAATAAATAATTCCATAGCAGAAAATAAAAAGGGCAAGGAAAGTACACAGACACACATGCACACACAAAACACTAACACCACCAACATCAAAATAACAAGAATTGACAGTTATTGGTGATTAATATCTCTCAGTTCACACTAAACACTAACACACACAAAAAAACCACTAACACCACCAACATCAATATAACAGAAATAGACAATTATTGGTCATTAATATCTCTCAACATCAATGGACTCAATTCCCCAATAAAAAGACATAGGCTAATAGAATGGTTGCAAAATCAGGATTGTATTGCATACAAGAAATGCACCTCAGCAATAAAGATAGGCATTACCTCAGAGTAAAGGGCTGGAAAAAGATTTTCAAAGCAAATCAAATAGACCCAAGAAGCAAGCTGTGGTAGCTATTCCAATAACTAATAAAATAGACTTCCAACCAAAATTAATCAAAAGCAATGGGAAAGGACACTTCATACGCATCAAAAGAAAAATCCACCAAGATGATGTCTCAATTTTGAACATATATGACCCAAATGCAAGGGCATCTACATTTGTAAAAGAAACATTACTGAAGCTCAATCATATATCAAACCCTACACATTAATAGTAGAAGACCTCAACACCCATCTCTCACCAATGGACAGGTCACCAAGGCAGAAATTAAACAGAGAAATAATGAAATTATAGCACATTATGAATCAAATGGACTTAAGAGATATCTATAGAACCTTCCATCAAAACACCAAAGAATATACTTTTTTCTTATGGAACCTTCTCCAAAACTGACCACCAATTCTGAAGTGGAAGTTTCTGGTTTCTTTGGAAACTCAGTTATGCCATGTGAATATGTTTTTTTGTTTTGATCTCAAGTTTTTACCCCCTTGGAAAACAGCCACTTCAGTTAACAGACTCTGTGAAAAGTCTAGTGATGTTTGTCAGCTGAAAATTACCTCTTGTGAAGGGTGCATGGGTTTTGTTAGCTGGAAAACATCCTTGTGTGGATTCTGAAAAGGGATAAATAGAAGCCCACATGCTTTTTTGCATTGCTATGCTTTGCAACAGTTTGGATGCTTCGCTGGTCTTCACAGAAAGAAACGCTCCAGAGAACTAGGCCTGCTGCATTGGCAGAGTTTTTCCAGTTTGGCAGATTCATGCCATTTGGGTGGAGGCTAGCCATTTCTACTGAACTGTTCTTTCTTTTGAATTACTCCTTTTCTACTGAATCATTTTGACTCATGTTGCTGCTACTGCTTTGCTGTTTGACTAGACTGCTGATATCCTGATGACTGAGTTTGGTAATCCCCAAAGAACTCATTTACCTTTATCAGCAAGAAGTAGAAAATAAGAGATCTATAGCCCAGTTCCCTATTAATCTCCTACTTAAGCTCAAGGTTGGAATGGAGGTAAACTCGGTTAAGTAGTTGTTTGAAAAATATAAGCCTACAATAGTCAGTCACAAAGCAAACCTCAACAGATACAAGAAAATTGAAATAATGCCTCATTTTATCAGACCATTGTGAATTTGCGTGTCATCCTTGCCCAGGGGCCATGCTAATCTTCTCTGTATCGTTCCAATTTCAGTATATGTGCTGCCAATTAAAACTGGACTTCTATAATAACAACAGAAATAATAGAAAACCTACAAATGCGTGGAAACTGAACAACTCTTTACTCAATGACCACTGGGTCATGGAGGAAATAAAAGATTAAAGATGGTTAATTTTATATCAACTTGACACAACAAACTAGAGTCATTTGGGAAGAATGACTCTCAATTGAAAAAAAAAATGCCTCCACGAGATGGGCCTATAGGCAAGTCTATAGAGCATTTTCTTAACTTGTGAGTGATATGGGAGTGCCCAGGCCATTGTGGCAGCGCCACTATATGTTAGTCATGCTGGGTTGTCTAAGAAAGCAGGCTGAGAAAGCCACAGAAAACAAGCTAGTCAAGAGTCCTCCCCCCTGCTTCCTGCTTCTAAGTCCTGCCCTGACTACCTTTGATGCTAGACTGTGATTGAGACATGTAAGATAAGCAAACCCTTTCCACTTCAAGTTATTGTGATCATGTGTTTTATCATGGCAATGGAAACCCTGGATCTTCTTTTCTCTTTTCTCAGCAGAATCATTCCTTCTCTATTTTAAAATTTCTTGGAGATGACCTGGAACCCCTGCACAGGTGTAGCCCATGGCAGTTCAGTGTCCAAGTGGGTTACATAGTAATGGGAAGAGGGACTGTTTCTGACATAATCTGATTGGCCTGCTAGTTGATCACTTCCCCCTGAGGGGGGAGCAGCCTTACCAGGCCACAGTAGAGGACAATGCTGCCACTTTTGATGAGAACTCATAGACTAAGATCAGAAAGAAGAGGAGAATCTCCCCTATCAGTGGACTTGGGGAGTGGCATGCATGCAGAAAGGGGAGGGAGGGTGGGATCGGGAGGGAAGGAGGGAGGGGCTTATGGGGGAATACAAAATGAATAAAGTGTAATTAATAAAAAATTAAAAAAAATTCTTGAATATGACTATAATTTGAAGAGACAAGTTGACTTGAAGTTCTTGTTATACTAGGCTTTTATTTGCTTGGTTAAAGTTATACCAAGATACTTTATATTATTTTGACTATAATTGTATTATGTACTCTTTCATTTAAAGCTATGGCTAGAGTTTCAATGCATTTGGACAAATTTTTTAACTACCTTAGTTCTGTTTGGGAACTCCCCCCACCATGAAGGTTCTGATCTTATAAGTTTAACTCTTTAAAAGATTTAAGTGCTTGTGTATCTTTGTTTATACTCTGCATCTATCTTAAAGATCTTTCTACAGAATAAATGTGCTTCTGTTCATATCTTCAGCACCAAGTATGAGACTGTCAGTCCATTAGCTGTTGGCTCTTACTATTGCAACCTTTGCTTTCATTTTTATATCTTATATTGCAGCTTTAGCTGTTGATGGAACATGGTCCAAGAATGGAGTTGAGTGAGGGAAATTCTGAATGATTCTGAGGAAATTCCAAGAAAACAAGACAAAAGTCTTGTGACCTCAGTTTTTTCAAATACAAGAAATTTTTCTTGGAATGTACTTTTGTGCCCCTCCTACATGTAGCAGATAGAAGAAAGTTTAGTTTAGATATTCATTATAACTGGCTATTGCTATTTGTTTGCATGCCTCTATGGAAAAATATGTTTTTGCCACACGAAGCTGTTCTTGTGATGATGTATGGTTTGAACTTATGAGAACTTTACTCATGTGATTTTTTTAACCCTTAGAGTACAAACTGTCTAATGCTCTGAATAAATTTGATTATTGCATGAGACTTGAATCTGCCCCATTTTTAGGCTCTGTTTTCCCAGGTCCAATTACCAAGTAGAATGATAAAATAAGCTCCTTGAGGATTTGAGTGCACTTGGTAGTTTTATCTTTTTTTTTACATACTAATCTTATGCATGAAAATTTACTGTATATCTTTTAGTGACTTTTTCAAATATGGTTTCTTTCATGATGATTGGTAGAAATATTGTCATTTTGTTGATGTTACCACTTTTTATACTCCAACGTTCAGATATTATTTAAATATATATGTAAATTCTTTTCATAGTTTTCCTTTTTTATGTTACTTTACATTGATTTGTTTCATATGCAGAGAGGCATGTGTAACACAGTGTGCATAGGAATATCAGAGGGCAAAATATCATGTGGGTCTCAGAGATCATATTTAGGTGGTCAGCAAGTGCCTTTACTTTTAAGCCATCACTCTAGACCACATAATAGCAATTTATTTATTTATCTATCACTGTCAAGCTTTACATTTATTTAATTCTACAAGAGGTAATGAAGTGATTTTCTATTATATCTCTATTGTGATTCTATACATGATACACTTAAAAACAATTAACAGTGTGAGCCTGTGTTGCATTTTTTATCTTTCTTGAATTATTTACCCAATCTTTTCTTTCTTTGTTCTCTCAAACCAACCTTTCAATCATACTAGTTAAATTTTTCTGACTCCACATAGGTAGAATTATGTACATCATCAACCAGGCTTCTGTTAGTTTTATATGTGTGACTTCTACTTTACTCAATTTTTTTTTCTGAGAAGCCAAGGCTGGCTACCTCTCCCATTAGCACCTCTTATCTTAAAAATGAGAAATATCTACTAGATATATGATAAATTAATAATTTAACAAAGATTTTAGGCACTTTTCTAATGGGATTTTACTTGCAGTTTTATGTGTTCGATATTTAACAACAATAACAATCACTTTTAAAAGAGTATTATTTTAAAGAAAATCCTCCCACCGCATAAGAATCAAAACAGTAAGTATGTAGAACAAAGAAAAATATTAAAAGCTGCAAAGGAAAAAGGCCAAGTAACATATAATGGCAAACACATCAGAATTACACCTGACTTCTCTACAGAGACTATGAAAGCCAGAAGGGCCTGGGTGGAAATCATGCAGTCCCTATGAGAACACAGATGTCAGCCCAGAATACTATACCCAGAAAAACTCTCAGTCATCATAGATAGAGAAAACAAGATATTCAACAACAAAAACAAATTTAAACATTACCTACCCACAAATCCAGCATTACAGAAGATATTAGAAGAAAAAAAAATATAACCCAGGAAAGTTAACTACTGTCAGGTAAACACAGGAAATAAATAACTTCACCCAGCAAAACTAAAAGTAGCCAAGCACACAAACACATGACCACAACTAACATCAAAATCAAAGGATCTAACAGCCACTTGTCATTAATCTTTCTCGACATCAATGAACTCAACTGTCCAATAAAAACACACAGACTCACAGAATGGATGTGTAAACAAGACCCAACAATCTGCTGCATACAAGAAACACACCTAAGTCACAAAGAGAGACGTTACCTGAGAGTAAATGGCTGGAGGATGGTCTTCCAAGCAAATGGATCCAAGAAGCAAGCAGGAATAGCCATTCTAATATCTAATAAAATAGATTTTCAACCAAAATTAATCAAAAGAGATGGGGAAGGCCACTTTATAATCATCAAAGGAAACTTCAACCAAGAAGACATCACAATTCTGAACATCTATGCCCCAAATACTAGAGCACCCACATTTGTAAAAGAAACATTAGAAAATCTTAAACCACACATAGATGCCCACACATTAATAATGGGAGACTTCAACACCACACTCTCAACAAAGGACAAGTCAACAAAACAGAAATTAAACAAAGAAACAATGACTTTAACAAGGTCATGAATCAAATGGACCTAACAGACATCTACAAAACCTTTTGCCCAAACACAAAAGAATTTACCTTCTTCTCAGCACATTATTGAACCTTCTCCAAAATAGACCATTTAGTTGGTCACAAAGCAAGCCTCAACAAATACAAGATGATTGAAATAATCCCTTGTATCCTATCTGACCATCATGGACTAAAGCTGGACCTCAACAACAAGAGAAATGGCAAAAAGGCTACACACACACATGGAAACTGAACAACTCACTACTCAATGAGAGCTGGGTCAGGGGAGAAATAAAAAAATTAAAGACTTCCTAGAATTCAATGAAAATGAAGGTACAAAATACCCAAAATTATCGGACACAATGAAAGCAGTGCTAAGAGGAAAGTTCAATAGCTCTAAGTGCCTTCAAAAAGAAATTCGAAACATCTCATACAAGCAACTTAATGGCTCACTTAAAAGCCTTAGGGGAAAAAAAAGAAGAAGCAGACACACCAAAGTGGAGTGGACGGATGGAATTAATCAAACTCAGGGCTGAAATCAATCAATTAGAAACAAATAAAACAATTCAAAGAATCAATGAAACCAAGAGCTGGTTCTTTGAGAAAATCAACAAGATAGACAAACCCTTCCTGATCATGATTTTTTTTCCCCCTTACTCCTTTGCTGGTTATGTGTAGTATCATAATTCTTAATGCATGAAGCAGTTTTAGGTATGTATGTGGGTTGATTCTACCCTCAGTAAGGCAACCATTAAATAGCTGGCAGTGGGGAGACTTAGGGGGCTCCCTTTGCTTTGGGCTGCTAACTAGCTCTGCCACTTGCTGGTTAACATGTGCATTGGGCTGCAGCCTCCTGTAAAGTGTGTATGGATTGTGTTGCTGCATGCTGATAAGCTTGCAATTTGAGTTATGTTGTGCTATGGTATGTTTTTTGAGCCTTACCAAATATCTTAGAAATTTAATTATACTGGACATATGAATAGTAGCCATCTAGAAGCAGAAGTATAAGATTTGAAGTCTTGTTTAAGGTGGTCCTAGGTCATGGATTTTGACAGATCTATCTAAGCATCTCAGTTGCAGCATTAGCCATCACTTCTTACAGGCCTGTAAACAACTTTTACTCTGTGACTGTTGGTTGCCCAGAACATGCTGGTGAGGCTGTAGAGCAAGAGGAACACTCCTTCATTGCTGATGGGAGTGAAAACATACAGAATCTCTCTGGAAATCAAACAGACACTTTCTCAGAATATTGGGAATAGTTCTACCTCAAGACCCAATTATGCCACTCCTGGGCATACACCCAAAAGATGATCCACCATCCAACAAGGACACTTGCTCAATTCTGTTCATAGCAGCTTTATTTGTAATAGTCAGAAACTGGCAACCCAGATGTCCCTCAACTGAAGAATGGATAGAGAAACTGTGGTACATTTACTCGGCAGGATGCTACTCAACTATTAAAAACAAGGGCATCATGTAATTTGTGGGCAAATGGGTGGGACTAGAAAAGATCATCCTGAGTGAGTTAAGCCAGAACTAGAAATGTGCAAGTGATATGTACATAAAGTGGATATTTGCCATAATAGTAGAGGATTACCATGCTACAATTCACACACTGAAAGAAGCTGAGTATCAAAAAGCCTGAAGGAGGAAGCTTGAATCTCACTCAGAAGTGGAAATAGAATGGATGTCGGAAGTGAATGACTAGAGGGAATTGGTGTTCTTCAAACAGGCACTGACACTGACATGGGCCCATTAATCTGTTTGCTTACTTTACAAAGACTATTACTATGCTATGTGTGAAGCCCACATTTTTAACCTCAGAATTTACTAGAACGCTGTAAACCTTAGCATAGCCCTGTCCTTGTTACTATAGACACCTTGATCTTTAAGATTTGTGGAAATAGCGTTCTCATAGCCCACACTTAGACTCTTATGAAAAGTTATCTTGAATGCCTTTGGGCTCTGTTGATTTTTGCAGCTTATCAACCCAACAAGTGGTAATTAAAACCCAATTCTATCATAGGATTCTTGAATTTAGTAGTTCAGTGTTCAGGATGGCAGAATTTTTAACCCTTTTGGTAGTGCTTAGATACTTTCCAGAGGGCAAGACTTACAAATATAAAGAAAGCAGAGAGAGAACTCCCCCATTCTCATAATATATGCATGAATGCCAAACCAAAGCAGAACAAAAGGAAAACATCACCATCACCAACAAATCTGTTTGTTCAACAGGAGGAAATGATTCCTGATTTGACCAAAATGGAAACTGAAGTTTTCCATTCAGGAATACTAAAAGAATTTATGCAAAATAAAGACTGAAAGTGCTTATTGGCTATTGTGCCTCTACATATAGCTTCTAAATTAATATCTGGTGAAGCTTAAGGTTCAAGTAAAAGTTATTTCTGGGGATCCAGTAAATTTAAACAAAGTTTCTCCTATATGTTTAGAGGAGTTACTTGCCTCACCTTAATTGTAGAAATACTTCGATGCCTGGCCTGAACTCTTCATGACCATAGCAATCCATATGCTAAAGTATCTCAAAATGAGCATACATATTTTGACCTAGTGCATAATGAATGAAACTGAGTATTTGAACCTTACAATTAACTAAATAACACCTGCCCTCATGGCTGTTTTCTCCACCTGTACCATTAATAGTTAAGACATTACCATGTTTTGTCTTTCTAGTTCTGGGATTACCTCATTCAGGATGATCTTTTCTAGTTCCATCCATTTACCTGCATATTTTATGATGTCTTTAATTTTAACAGACGAAAATACTCCATTGTGTAAATGTACCACAGTTTCTTTATCCATTCTTTAACTGAGGGATATCTAAGTTGTTTAGGTTCTGGCTATTACAAATAAAGCTGTTATGAACATAGTTAAGCAAATGTTCTTGTGGTAGGATGGAACATCCTTTGGGTGTACTCCCAGGAGTGGTATAGCTAGGTCTTGAGGTAGATTGATGCCCACATTTCTTTTAATTTTAATTTTATTTTTTATTTTTTTTTTGTATTTTATTTTTTTCTTATCAGTTACATTTTATTAACTCTGTACCCCAGCCGTGTCCTGATCCCTCATTCCCTCCCAGTCCCTTCCTCCCTCCCTCCTCTCCACCGTGCCCCTTGCCAAGTCCACTGATAGGGGGGACCTCCTCCCCATTCATCTGATCCTGTTTTATCAGGTATCTTCAGGACTGGCTGCAAAGCTCTCCTCTGTGGCCTTCACAATTTATTCACTATGTATCTCGATTGAAGCCCCTCTGTCAACTCTCCCCAGTCCCACCCTCATTCCTGCTTTTCCCCATCCCCTTTCCCATAGTCCACTGAAAGGGGGAGTTCTCCACTACTGGCATCTGACCATAGCTTCTTATGTCTCATCAGGACTGCCTGGATCACCTTCCTTGATGGCCTGTCAAGGCTCCATCATCAAGGCCAAGTGATCAAAGAACAATCAACTGAGTTCATAATAGAGGCAGCTCCTGCTCCCCTCACTCAGAGATCCACACGGAGAATGAGCTGCCAATCAGCCACA
Organism: Psammomys obesus; assembly: GCF_907164565.1. Taxonomy (NCBI): domain Eukaryota; kingdom Metazoa; phylum Chordata; class Mammalia; order Rodentia; family Muridae; genus Psammomys; species Psammomys obesus. The sequence continues at coordinate 3,702,097 of NW_026590707.1, read as the reverse complement.
TCTGAGTAGGGGCTCTTCATGTATGGTCCTCCATTGGTGCATTAGTCTCTGCAGGACCCCCTGGGCTTAGATCTTTTAGTTGTGTTGGTCTCCTTTTGTGGCTCCTATCCACTCCATGTCACTCTATTCCCCTACCCCCTTTCTTCCTCCATAAGCCTCCCTGCTCTCTGCCCAAAGATTGGCTGTGAGTCTCAGCATCCCAATTTTTTGAGAAACAGTTGTGTTGATTTCCTTAGTGGCTGTACAAATTTGCACTCCCACCAACAATGGAGGAGTGTTCTCCTTGCTTCACATCCTCGAAAGCATGAGCTGTTACTTGTGTTTTTTATATTAGCCATTCCAGGTAGAAGATGGAATCTCAGAGTCATTTTGATTTGCCTTTCTCTGATGGCTAAGATGTTAAACATTTCTTTAACTATTCCTTGGCCACTAAAGATTCTTCTGTTGAGAATTTTCTGTTTAGATCTGTATCCCATTTTTAATTGATTATTTGGTGTGTTGATGTTTAGGTTTTTGAGTTCTTAATATACTTTGGATATTAGCCCCCTGTAAGATGTAGAATTGGTGAAAACTTTTCCAATTCTGTGTACTGCTATTTTGTTCAGTTGATGGTGTCCTTTGCCTTGAAGAATCTTTTCAGTTTCCTGAGCTTTTGTTTATTAATTGTCGATCTTGATACTTGTGCTAATGGTATTCTGATCAGAAAGTTGTCTCCTGTGCCAGTGTGTTCAAAGATATTCCTCACTTTCTCTTCTACAAGGTTTAGTGTATCTGGTATTATGTTGAGGTCTTTGATCCACTCTGACTTTTGTGTGTGTGTGTGTGTGTGTGTGTGTGTGTGTGTGTGTGCAGGGTGATAGTGTATGGATCTATTTGCATTCTTCTGTATGATGACGTCCAATTATACCAGCACCATTTGCTGAAGATGTTTTCTTTTTTTTCCCCCACTGTGTCTTCCTGGATCCTTTATAAAAAAGTCAGGTGCCTATGAGTGTGTGGATTTATGCCTGACCCTTTATTTGATTTAATTTCATTTGTTAAACTGTCTGGTTTATGGCAATACTACACAGTTTTTATTATTATAACTCTGTAGTACAGCATAGAATGAGAGATGGTAATACCTCTGGAAGTTCTTTTATTGTACAAGACTTATTATACAGTCTCTTTTAGTCACTTCTTCTATTTCTTTACAGGGTTTAGGTCTATTTAAATTGTTTATATGATCTTGATTTAATTTTGGTGAGTGCTATAATCAAGAAAATTGTCTATTTCTTTTAGATTTACCAGTTTTGTGGAGTACAGATTTTTGAAGTATGATATGGTGATTCTATGGATTTCTTTGATGTCTGTCATTATCTCCTTTTTGTTTCTGATTTTGTTGTTTTGGATATTGTCTCTCTGCCTTTTAGTTAGTTTGGCTAAGGGCTTGTATATCTTGCTGATTTTCTCGAAAAAATCAATTCTTTCTTTTATTGATTCTTTGTATTGTTCTCTTTGTTTCTGTTATATTGATTTCAGACCTGAATTTGATTGTTTCCTGCCATCTATTCTTCTTGGGTATATTTTCTTCTCTTGGGGGTGCTGTTAAGTCAGTAGTATGAGATCTTTCCAATTTCTTTATAAAAACACTTAGTGCTATGAACTTTCCTCTTAACGCTGCTTTCAGTGTGTCCCATAAGTTGTGTATTCATGTTCATTGACTTCTATGAAGTCGTTAATTTCTTTCTTTATTTTCTCCTTGACCCAGTCAGTTATCATTCAGTAGAGAGTTGTTCAGTTTCCATGAATTTGTAAGTTTCTGCTGTTTCTGTTTTTTGGTGAAATCTAGCTTTAATCCTGGGTGGTCTGGTAGGATGCTGGGGATTATTTCAAATTTCTTGTACCTATTGAGACTTGCTTTATATTTGAGTATGTGGTCTGTTTTGGAGAAAGTTCCATGAAGTACTGAGAGGAAAGTATATTCTTTTGTGTTTGGGTGATATTCTGCAATTATCTGTTAGATCTGTTTCATAATGTGTGTTAGCTTCAGTATTTCTCTGTTTACTTTTTGCCTGGATAACTTGTCTTTTGATGAGAGCAAGGTATTGAAGTCTCCCACAATTTGTGTGTGAGGATCAATATGTAGTGGTGTTTCTTTTACAAAGGTAGGTGCCCTTGTACATGGGCCTAGATGTTAAGAATTGAAATGCCATCTGTGTAGATTTTCCTATTGATAAGTATGTAGTTTTTTTCTCCACATCTTTACTTTACTTTTGTTTTAAGGTCTGTTTTGTTAGATTTTAAAACAGCTACATACATCAGCTTTCCTCTTAGGTACATTTGTTTGGAATATATATCTATGTCTATATCTAGATAGATAGATAGATAGATAGATAGATAGATAGATAGATAGATAG
>NW_026590707.1:3518997-3699691 GCF_907164565.1 Psammomys obesus | reverse complement strand
TAGATAGATAGATAGATAGATAGATAGATAGATAGATAGATAGATAGATGGATAGATAGATAGATAGATACACGCACAATCCACTGAGGTAATGTCTATGCTTGATATTGAGGTGTATTTTGTGTTTGCAGCATAAGGATGGATTCTTTTAAACATCCATCCATTCTGTTAGTCTTTTTTATTGGGAAATTAAGACCAGTGATATTGAGAGATCAATGACCAATGATTGTTAATTTCTGTTATTATATTGGTGGAGGAAGTGTGTGTTTTCCTTCTTAGGGTTTTGCAGATGTAAGATAACTTATTGTATTTTTGTGGGTGTAGTTACATCCTTGGGTAGAAGTTTTTCTCCTAGTAGGTTCAGGATTTGTGGATACATATTATATAAATTTTACTTTATTATGGAATATATTGTTTTCTCCATCTATGTTGACTGAATGTTTTGCTGGGTATAATAATCTGGGCTGATGTCTGCAATCTCTTAGGATCTATAGTACATCTGTCTTACCTTCTAGCTTTTAGAGTATGTGTTGAGAAGGTTGGTATAATTCTGATTGATATGCTTTTGTATATTACTTGGCTTTTTTCATTTGGATCTTACAGCTTGTCCTTCTTTTTTTTTTCTTTTTTTGTATTTTATTTTTTTCTTATCAGTTACATTTTATTAACTCTGTACCCCAGCCGTGTCCTGATTCCTCATTCCCTCCCAGTCCCTCCCTCCCTCCCTCCTCTCCATCATGCCCCTTGCCAAGTCCACTGATAGGGGGGACCTCCTCCCCATTCATCTGATCCTGTTTTATCAGGTATCTTCAGGACTGGCTGCAAAGCTCTCCTCTGTGGCCTAACAGGACTGCTCCTCCCTTGGGGGGTGGGGAGGCCAAAGAGCTAGTCATTGAGTTCCTGTTAGAAATAGTCCTTGTTCCCCTCACTATGGGAAACCAATTGGTTACTGAGCTACCACAGGCTACATCTGAGCAGAGGTTCTAGGTTACATTCATACATGGTCCTTGGTTGCATGTCAGTCTCAGAAAAGACCCTGTGCCCAGATATCTTTGGTCCTTGTGGAGCTCCTATCCTTTCCTCATCAGACTAACTCCCCTTCTTTCTTATGATTCCCTGTACTCAGCTTGTCCTTCTTAAGGTTAGGAAAATTTTCTCGTATGATTTTGTTAAAAACATTTTCTGAGCCTTTGAGTTTGGAGTCTTCTCCTTATTCTAATTCTATTTTTAAAAAAAAAAAGTCAAATAGAATTTGACTTTTTAATGGTATCTTAGATTTTCTGGATGTTTTGTGTCAGGGATTTGTATTATTATTATTATGTAACAGTTTCTTTGACTGATGTATCAGTTTCTTCTACTGCATCTTCAACACCTGAGATTCCCTCTTCCATCTCTTATATTCTGTTAGTGATAATGTGTGTCTGTAGTTCCTGTTTGCTTACCTATATTTTCATTTTTCAAAAGTCCTCCAGTTTATGATCTTCTATTGCTTTTATTCATATTTTCAATTCTTGAATAATTTTGTTTCCTTCAACTATTTGTAAGCTTTCCCTTCACCTCTTTGTTTTTATTCTTTCTTAGGACCTCTATCATCTTTACAAAGTTGGTTTAACATCGGTTTTGTGCTTCAGCTATGTTGAACTACTCAGAGGTTGCTCTAGCAAGATGGCTGAACTTCTATGGTTACATATTGCTCTGGCTGTTGTTGACTGCGGAATCTAAGCATCTGGGTTTGGGGTGGTTATAGGTCTAAGTGTAGACTTCTGAGTTTGTCTTTGTTGGGTGGGTGTTTTGTTCCTTGGTTTCTGTTTGTTCTTTGGTCTCCTGGCCAGAGTAGTCTGTGGTTAAGTAGTGGGTTTCCACCTGAATTGGGGGCTGGACTTCAGGTGGTACAGGGAAGCCCCAGGTCCAGCAAGGGGTTTCTGCCCTAGTTGGAGGCTGGATTTCTGGCAATCAGCATGGCCTTAGATCTAGCTGAGGGTAGTTTCTGAGATTCTGGGTGCTGGTGTGGCCTTTGACAAAGCAGGGGCTGGGGGTTGGGGGCTTGTGTGCCCTCCGGTGGAGCATGGGGCTTCCCACCAGAGGTGTGAGCCAAGATAAAGTGACAAGGAGAGGAGGGGCTGTTGGTATTAGCTTGGGTTCCTTATATGGGAGTGTTGTGGGTTCTTGGGGGGCTTACCTGGGGATCTGGGTGCAGTTGTTGTTTCTAATAGAGCAGGAGTGTTCTGCTGGAGTTATGGTCAGGTATTTAATATTTTAAATATTTTGTTTACATACACACACAAATTTAACCAGTTACTGTTTGATTTTTTTTTACCACAAACAAATATGCATGTATTTTTATTTGTTTATTTTTTATTTTTAATCTATTACACATTGTATATCCTTGGTCAGTGTTTTATTAAGCAGTTGAACCATTTGTGTTAGTTAGTGATGATATAGTTATTTTATCCTTAGGATATTTTTTTGTCCTAAACAAAAATTTGTTTGTTTACAAATAACCAACGTTGAAAAGTATTATGGTAAAATCACAGAGGATCTGTGTTTTGCTGATTACAAACCTGCTCAACTATAATCTTGATTGTTAAGCAAAGCAATGATTTTATGTTTTAAATAATTTGTTTAAAAGAACATTATCTCAGTTTATCTACAAATGCTAGCTTTTGTGACCTTATAGCTTTAAAGTACTTTTTTTTCTTTTTTTTTTTATTAATTACACTTTATTCATTTTGTATCCCTCCATAAGCCCCTCCCTCCTCCCCTCCCGGTCCCACCCTCTCCCCTCCTTTATGCATGCATGCCCCTCCCTATGTCCACTGATTGGGGAGGTCCTCCTCACCTTTCCTCTGACCCTAGCCTATCAGATCTCATCAGGACTGGCTGCATTGTATTCTGTGGCCTGGTAAGGCTGCTTCCCACTCAGGGAGAGGTGATCAAAGAACCAGCCACTGAGTTCATGTTAGAGACAGTCCCTGTTTCCCTTAATAGGGAATCCACTTGGAGACTGAGCTACCATGGGCTACATCTGTGCAGGGGTTCTAGGTTATCTCCATCCATAATCCTTGGTTGAAATATCAGTCTCAGAAAAGACCCCTGAGCCCAGACATTTTGGTTCTGTTGCTCTCCTTGTGGAGCTCCTGTAAGAAAGAGGACCCTGGGTAAGATGATCAATCCTCACTCTAAAAGGAAAAAAAAAAAAAAGGACAGACATCAGAAGAGGGAGAAAACAGGGAACAGGACAGGAACCTACCATAGAGGGCTTTTGAAAGATTCTACCCAGCAAGGTTTCGAAGCAGATGCTGAGACTCATAGCCAAACTTTGGGCAGAGTGCAGGGAATCTTATGAAAGAAGGGGAAGATAGGAAATCCTGGAGTAGACAGGGGCTCCACAAAGAGAGCAACAGATTGGTGCTTTAAAGTGAATACACTTTTGCATTGACCTATTTAGGTATGGTGCTACTTAGAAAACTTTAAAAAATTTATTGTATATGTGTGGGTGGTTAGCCTGTATGTATGTATACCACATTCATGTCTGGAACCCACGGAAACCAGGGAAAACATTAGATGCCCTGGAATCAAAGTTACAGTTGCAATTTTGAGCAACTTTGTTGGTGCTGGGGATCCAACCTGAATCCTATGAAAGAGTTGCCAAGGCTCATAACCACTGAGCCATCTTTCCAGCCCTGTGATCTGTTTAATAAATTTCTACCAGAGGGAAGTTTTGTAACTTGACTTTTTCTCCTTCTTTTCTGTTTAAAACTTCATTAAATATTTCTGTATTATTTAATATGCAAATGTCATTATATGAAATGATGTATGACTTAATAAAAAACAAAGAGGCTTAATTGAATTTTATAATTGCAAAGGGTCTTAGAATGGCTTGTTGCCATTCTTTCTCATATCAGGAAGGCAAGGTAAAGAATATTCAAGTGACCTTTTCAACCCATGCAACTAGTTAATGAAAGAGTCAATATCTAAGTTAGCAGGCTGAGTTCTTTCGACAAGTCCTTTTTTCAACTCATACTATGTTGCTTTTCAGAAAATGAGATTTTCTAATAATTCATGCTTTAGGATAACTTTCTCATTTTTCAAAGACATTCTTAAATGTTCTCGAATTGGATTATCCAGAGTTATACAGGCTAACAAAAATATTAGTTCTAGTCTATTATGAAGGAACTCAGAAGTAAGTGTCTGGTGATCAAGACTGGCCTTAAATCATTTTTTTCTACTTACAATTTCTACTTATTCCTTTTATTTCTCAATGCTCTGGAAATAAAGGTGTATTGAATGCTGAGTTACAGGTACCTTAGAGTTGTTCTATCTGAATTTTTATTTTTTAAAAGTAGTAACTTCGTAGGTCAAAGCCTGGAATTAAGAATGTTACTTTCTATTGAGTAACTGTTTAATTTGCACTTAGCAAAATATAGAGAACTCCCTTGATAAAATGGGACTAAGTGGACAATGTAAAAACAAAAGTGGATGCCTCAAACTAGCCATTCACAGTAACAACATATTTTTCTAAGCTTTCTTTGTTATTTTTAAAAATTTATCACCAGATTTTACCAGGTCTCTATTAGTGCTTATGATGTGAAAAGTGTTTCAGGGAGAGGTGAGTTCGCCTTACTTGTGTCAAGGGGGAAGAGCAGAAGTTCCTGGGTTCTAGGCTACATAGAACCCAAGTGAGTGGAAGGAACTTCACAGGTATGTAGCCATGGAGAAGCTGTAGAAGAGGAGAGAGTGGAACCTCAGAAAGCAGGTGTGGCCACATGAGCATCAGGCTATACACAGGTGAGGATTTAGCTCTTCCAATAGGAAAGAGAACATAGGAAAGGGCCCCATATAATAAATTCAGCTTCTCTGTATCATTGTGCCCACTGAAGTGATCTTGAGCCTTTAGTTTCTTTTTTTTTCTTTTTTTCTTTTTATTATTAGTTAGATTTTATTAACTCTGTATCCCAGCTGTATGTTGCTCTCTCATTCCCTCCCAATCTCACCATCCCTCCCTCATCTCCTCCCTGCCCCTTTCCAATTCCATTGATTGGGGAGGACCTCCTCCCCTTTCATCTGACACTGTTTTATCAGATATCTTCAGGACTGGCTGCAAAGTCCCCCTCTGTGGCCTAGCAGGACTGCTCCTCCCTTGGTGGGTGGGGAGGTCAAAGAGCCTGCCATTGAGTTTCTGTCAAAATAGTCCCTGTTCCCCTTGCTAAGGAAAACCAATTGGTTACTGAGTTACCACGGGCTACATCTGAGCAGGGGTTCTAGGTTATATCAATACATGGTCCTTGGTGGAGTATCAGTCTCAAAAAAAAACCCCTCTGCCCAGATATATTTGGTCCTTGTTGAGCTCCTGTCCTCTCCAAGTCAAGCCTTTAGTTTCTTAAAAAATGCTTCTAGTTTCATGTTTTTCTTTCCCAGTGCATAGCAGAGAAAATAATTACTAACATATTAGCAAAACCTTTCAGTTTCATAACAGAAATTAAAGGAAGAAACCTTTTCATAATTACCACAAATATTTCTTCTCAGCTGCATTGCATGATGATTTAAAATTGCATGAAAAAAAAAAAAAAGGAAATGTGTTAGTGCAGACTTGAGAATAACAAAGTGGTTCTGGTTACTGATGCTATTTTCTTTTAATTCAGAGAAAGTTATATTTTTGAAAACATAAATAAACTTGAGAAATATGCTTTATGCTTGTTTGCACAAAATCAGAATGGTAATTCATCTTAGTTTAAAACACTCAAAATAACTAGTGGATATTCCTACATTTGTTTAGTTCCTGTGCATTAGTGTAGGCTTTCCATCACTCTATTCCCTATTTTTATAGAAGGCAGTCTTCCAGTATTGCTTATTTTCAAAAGCTTTCTCTTTGCTGTTCATATTTTGCAGAATTAATCTCTATAATTTGCTTATATTCCTGTTCCAGGAGTCATTCGCTACTTTAATTTGAGGATTCATCTCTGCATTCTTAACAAAAGGAAAACAATCCTAAGACTACAGTTATTTTATCCACTTACACTCATTTCCATGCATATTATTAAATTCTGGGACTGTGGTGCTGACAGAAAATAACATAAAAACAAACTAGATGGTAAAGTTTTATCTAAGTGCAATGATTATTAATGACACCTGCTTTCCTTTTAACTGAATGAATCTACAATAAACAATATTTTTAACTTAATCATGTATGTGTGTGAATGTATAATTTTAAATGGGACTTATTTCAAGAATTTGTTTTACTATTTTATTGCTGTGCACAGCCTCAAGAAACCTGAACACAGAAGAGAGAACAAAGCAAATTATTTCCATTGTTGTCTTTGTTATACTCGTTATTGTTGGCAGCAGCTAATACAGCAAATACAAAGCCAAGACAAGCCACAGGCAAACAGGAACTTCTGTATTAGGGAGGCAGAAAGGCCAAATGAAGCAGAAAATAATTCTGCTTGCCAAATGGGATGTTTTCTAAGGAAAAGCAGTGCATGAATTTAATTTTTACCAGTAATATTTCCTGAAATGATTACTCCCTCTTTTGTTTTTCCCAAATTATTTTTAAGTGTTAAACATAACTGCATTTAGTGTATGTATTATGAACATGCCAATTTTATAACAATGTTTTATTTGCATATTTAAAATATGTAGAAATACACATGGACTCAGCTACTCTGTGTGGTCATCCATATTTATGCAGATAATTACATGTTTATACCCATTTGGCTTGATCTGAGCACAGTTTTACCACAAAACTGAGCATGTGGTATTTTCTGTATTTATCATTAAGATTTTCTTATTAACTAAAAAAGTACAGATTTTATGTTCTTTTCTAATTTCTACATTTTTATGGAAACAAATGAGCTTTACAAGACAAACTACTCCACATTGCAATTTAAAGGAAAACTGTGAAGAAAGGGTAAAACACTTTTGAGAAATATTTGTAATAAAGGTAGCAAATATTATTTTAAATTAAACTACAAATTAAAATGTTATTATTAAACATTGAATGATGATATTTAAGACAGGCAGAAAGAAAGAAAGGAAGAAAGAAAGAGAAAGAAAGGAAAAACAAAAAAAGCCATCATCCACTAGTTCCTTATTGGAATCCACCAGGGGTCATTATTGAAATTGAGAGAGGAAAATTATATTACAGAGACCAATTACCCTGAAAGTACAGACCATAGCCGCGCTTATTTCTCATTATGCAATAAACCTCAGGTTAGATGGTGTAAAAAGACTGTAATATCTCATCTGAAGTTCAGGTGAAATAGAGACTCAATTACAGCTGTGGTAAGTGACAAGCAGTCTTCCAGGCCCACCTGTGGCATGAGTGTGAATGAGGTGAAGCAAGCTCTTTACCATCTTCCAGCACCCACAGGATGCTGCTGAGCCACAACTGTGGTTTGGAAATGTCCATTGTGGGTGCATCCTTTCAGTGCTTATTCTCTGGCCTATTGTGCTGTTGAGAAGTACTAAAAACCTTTAGAGCAGTGGTTCTCAACCTTTCTAATGTTACAACCCTTTAATACAGTTCCTAACTACTCCTGTCCATTGCACGGTGAGACTGCTGGCTTGGAGATCAGCGCATGCTTGATATGGCAGCCATGAACCTTTGAGGCAACTCTCAAGCTTTGTCTTTGTGGAGTGGTAATAAACCCACTTTCCTCTACTGAACTCCTTTCTCAGTGGGGACATATATTTACCTTCTCTGTTGTCAGTCAAGCTTGTATGCTATGGTAACCTCCAACCAAAAAAAAAATTGTTTTATTGCTACTTCAAAACTGCAACTTTTCTATTGTTATTAATGGTAGTGAAAATATCTGATATGTGACCCCTTGTGAAAGGTTCGACCCTCCCAAAGGGGTCATGACCTACAGGTTGACAACTGCTGCTTAAGAGGCAAGGCCTACTGGAAGGAAATTAGGCCATTTGGGTATGTCCTTGAAATTGGGACTTGGGATCTTTTATTGCTTCTTGTCTACTGAGAGGAGAGCAATTTCCTCTGTCAAGTGTGCTTGTCATGAGGTACTGTACTGCCATGGGCTCAGAGAAATAGGCTTACAAAAAGAAAGAGAAAAATTGGTTTAAACCTATAGAACTGAATCAAACCATCCACCCCTCAGGATACATTGTTTTTCTGAGCTGCTTGACACATAGTGGCAAGGTAACACAAGGGCTGACTTGGCCTGCTCTACTTGCTTGCTCTGGTATTTTCTACAGAGCTGCCTTGTGATCTTTATGGGTTAAGCTTTAGGGCTACCTGCCCCTGGACATTGCACACTGAGACCGCCTGCTGTCCATAAGAGAGGATGCTGCAACGGCCGCCATGAAAATTCAAAACAAATCTCAAGCTTTCTCTTTGTGGAGCAGTAATAAACTCACTTTTCTCTACTGAACTTCCTTCTCGATAGGGACTTATATTTACCTTCTTTGTTGCTTATTAAGCTTATATTTACCTTTCAAACATGCTAATGATGTTGATGATCCAGCACATTTTGTTGACTAGAGTCTGTATTTTACCACTCCTTTCACAAACACAGGGCCAAGCTTTAATTCCTGTGTGGTAAGAGACTGGATCCTAACACAAATCCTTCCTGAGCAAACAAGTTTAGAGATGCTTAAGTTACTTGCATTAAAAGTCATGGTGTTTGCATGTACACAGTACATATCTTCATTTTGTAAAAGTTTAAATCATGTATTTTTAATAATGTGTATGATGTAATTTCTATTTCAATAATTGATTAAATATTAGGACACAGTGCAAGAATAAAACACATTTTTTCAGTATAGACCCAATCCCCCCCCCCAATTTTTTTTATCCATGGGACTTGAATACATAACTACACAGCTCATGAGTGTGGATGCTACTTGTGGATACATCCTATATTTTAGGCATGATTTGTGAGGTGTGCACTGTATAGCATAAGTTAGAACATTTGTGCGTTTGTGAACTTTTTGGGCTGGAGAGCTAGCTTCAGTGAATAAGAGCAAATGATTCTTAAGGAGCATGGCCACTTAAAGCTGCAGCTTCAGGGAATCAAGTGCTCCTGACACCTGCGGGTACCTGAACACACACACACACACACACACACACACACACACACACACACGAGAGAGAGAGAATTAGAACACACACAATTAAAAAGTAAAATAAATCTTTAAGACAAAAAAAAAAAAACAAAACAGTTTGAGGAGTTTTATCCAAAATTGTAAGTCTAGGCTAGGTACATGAGTTTCATAGGGAAAGATGGATTTACAAATTCAGATTTATAAAATGAATTTCTATTATTTTCTGATTGACCAAAAGAGAAGATCCTGTAGTAAGTGCAATGTGAAACATCAAGGAAATGTTAGACTGTTAGACAGCGAACTTTAATTTTTTGCTATTTTTTAATTTTAATTTTAATTTTTTAAATGTTTTTTTAACTTTTATTAGTTACACTTTATTCACTTTGTATCCCCCCATAAACCTCTCCCTCCTCCCCTCTTAATCCCATCTTCCCTCCCACTTCTTCACTCATGCCCCTCCCCAAGTCCACTGATAGGGGAAGTCCCCCTCTCTTTCCTTCTGATCTTAGTCTATCAAATCTCATCAGGAGTGGCTGCATTGTCATCTTCTGTGGCCTGGTAAGACTGCTCCCCCCTCAGGGGGAGGAGATCAAAGAGCAGGCCAATCAGTTTATGTCAGAGACAGTCCCTGTTCCCATTACTATGGAACCCACTTGGACACTGAACTGCCATGGGCTACATCTGTGCAGGGGTTCTAGGTATCTCCATGCACGGTACTTGATTGGAGTTATTTTAATTTTTGAAATTACAATATAATCACAGAAACTCTCCCACTTCCTTCGACCAAACCTTACCTCATAGCCCTCCTTGCTCCGTTTCAAATTCATGGCCTCTTTTCTTAATTGAATGCTATTGCATATATTATATCTATGCATATAAATGCTGCATTGTGGGATGAGAGAACTAGTTCTTTGGAACTTTAAAGCAAAACAATTCTTCCTTGATACAGAAAGACAGAGAAAAGAAAAACTTTGTCCTCTCTTTTTCTGCTGTGGGTCTGTAAAGGTGACATCATAGAGGCTATTTCAGTCACAAGGCACCAGGTCCAAGGATAAGAACTGAATCACTAAGACTAGAACCAGGCAAAAGAGACAGAGGAAGGACTCCAGACAACACCCAGCCAGAGAATCAACCTTGAATTGCTAAGTGAACTCCATGTCCTTAGTGTTCCTCTGACCAGCAGACAAAAACACAAGCAAGGCGCAATCTAGACATATATGTGTATGTTCCTACATTTAGGAATATAAATATGTTTTTATATTTAGAAACATATGTATGTTCATATATCCCCTACTCAGTCTATATAATGTCACTTGTATGAATGTTTCCAGACCATTTGGTATTGGATAATCAATTGGTGTGCTCTTCCTTGGGAAGACTATTTCTCCTCTTTTCAGCGTTTCTTAGTTGCCTGCAGTTCATTGTGTAGAGTTGAAGCCTTTCTGGGCTTTTCTCCAATCACATTAGCACATCCTACTCTCCCCTTTCCTGCCCCCTTTCTCCAGGAGCTCTCAGGAAAAGTTGAAGAGTAGAAGAGATGAGACAGATTTAAGGTCTCACAAAGGGGTTGAAAAGTTGCCAGAGCCATATTTCTAATGGTTCTCAAGGTATATATTCTTTAAAAATTTAGACACTTATTTTTATGCAAATTGTAAAGATTATCAAAATATTTAGATGGCATCCAGTGACATCTGTCTTGAACAAAGCCTGATATTAAGGGTCATACCTCCCCCCAATAGACTTATAAGATCTAGCCGGGAAATACATATTCAAGTAGACAAAATAAGAAATTTGTTAGCTAAAGATCAGAGCACACATTCATCCAAAAGTGGCAATCATCACTGATTTCCATGCCATTGCTCTCAGAGAAAACTGTGGCCAAATGTGGCCAACATTGTGCCAGTTTTTTAATAAGGAGAATAAAGAACTTTCCCTTTGTAAAATAAAATAACCGTTTAAAAATGGTTAAATACAGTTTTAAAATATCTAGGGGAAAAAATATGTGTGTGGTTCCCGCAAGTATTCTCCAAGAGTCAGGAAGAAGCCAGATTCTTCAGTGCTTTCTTCTGCTGGTCAGATGAACTCTAAGGACCCAGAGAGTTCACTTAGCAGTTCAAGGTTGATTCTCTGGCTGTGTGTTGTCTGGAGTCCTCGCTCTGTCTCCTTTGCCAGGTTCTAGTCTTAGTGATTCAGTTCGTATCCCTGGACTTGTTGCCTTGTGGCTGAAATAGCCTCTATGATGTCACCTTTACAGACGCACAGCAGAAAAAGAAGACAGACCTTCCTGCTGTCTCTCTTTTTGTATCAAGGAAGAACTGTTTCTGCCTTAGAATTCCAAAGAGCTAGCTCTCTCATCACATACCAAAGTATTGGATGAAATGCATGAGAAATTTGGAGACTGAGTCGCGGCCTCCTCCGGCCTTGCAGTAGAGCAGGGAGCGAGGTGGCAGAAAACCGAGGGTAGATGCTGGGTAGCCATCTGGGTTGAGTTGTATCAGTCAGTCGCTATGAGAATTCTTTTGGTTATACTCCTGCAGCTGGGCTAGGGTTAATAACTCTCTCGTGCTTTGAATCTGATGTATCCCCTAAGGGCTCTTAAATTAAGGGCTTGATTGAGAGTTGATGGACTTTGGGGGAGGAATTGTTTGGATCTTGAGGAGGGCTGTAGAGGAGCCTAGACTCACGAGGTGGATCCTTAAGGGCATGCCCTAGAAAAGTATCCTTTGTTCCTTGGCCCCTCTCTCCTTCCTGGCTGTCATGAAGAAACAGCCTTCTCTACCACATGTACCCAGTGTAAAAGAGTCCACTGACTATGGCCACCAGCAGCCAGCCCTCGTAGAGACAGTATGCCAGACCCCTGGGGAAGAGAGGCATGGGTATCTACTTAGTCTACCAACAGGCTGGCACTGCAGCCTCCTGAAGAACCAGCATTGGAAGGACCCTGCTGTTTAAGGTTTCATTCTCCCAGTCCAGATAACCTTTTTTGAGAGAGATGATATCACTGTTGAAGAAGACAATCCTGTTTCCAAATTTCTGAAGGTTTTTGATGGAACAGGTCATGACAGCCTTACTGATATCACTTTATGGTGAAAGATGCAGAATTAATTAGGAGGTAGAATTACGGGAAATTTTTCTAAAGCCTTGGGGAAATTTATTAATTTAATTTTTAAACTCCTAAGTGGTTTTTCTGAGAAAAATACTTTATTTTTCTAGGATTTGTTTACCAAAAATATTTGGCCATGATCATACCATTAAAAAAAACATCAGAAGAATTAAAATTCACAGACATTCGGGAATACAAACAGAAAACCAGCAAAACCTGAGCTCTTCAAAACTGCCAAGGTCAGCAAAGGCTAGGGAGTTCTAAGACACTGTCAGAGCCAGTTTAGAGACATGGTAAATAAACACAGTGTGGGCTCTTTGATGAGCTTCTGGACCAGAAATGTATGTGGAGAAAAAATATGCACAATCTATATAAAGTTGTAATAAATCAACTGTAAATAACAGCTGTTCTTAGGTTTGACAGATGTACCACTGGAACACAAGACGTTAACCAGCAAAGGGCCTGCAGAAGTTCTCTCAACTATCTTTGTGACTTTACAGAATTCTTTTTCTTTCAGTTTCTCAGTGGGCCTCACATCTCAGCACCACTGCATTGCAAGACTTTGGCGTGCACTCCACTCTGAAAGACAGTTTTGGTGGAGAAGATTTATAATTCAGGTCATACTTATTAGTGACTAATATTTCAGGGCAACAAAATACTTTCATTATTTGCCTAGAATATTTCATCATAAGGAGTCTTTCTCATTCCTGCATCCTTCTCTGTTCTGATTAAGTACAAATCCCTTAGCTGCTAGCCAATTTTCAATGCCCGATAGCAGGTGGAGCTTTGCCTATCTCAGCCCTTCTTGCCTAGACCTGCTTCCAGTTTCCTGGCTTTGTGGATTTTCCTCTGCACTTGACAGATCCCCACTGGGGTACTAGAAGGACAAATCAGGTTTTTTTTTTTTTTAATTCAGTTTATTCAAACAAAGTGACTTATCGCCAGATCGTCTTAGAGGCTCTTTGACATACCCCTCCCCAACAAAAGCAACAGATACAGAAAAATCACTAATAAGATCTATCAGTTCTCTCCAGTAAATAGGAGCTCTAGTAAGCAACACCTCACCAAATGGGGGTGAAGGGCACTTTGGAAGGAAAAACAGATTCAGACAGACCTGGGTACAGGGTTAACAAGGAATCTCAGCAGAACCAAGGGACTTAAAGCTCTAAAATTTAGTTTTCTTTACTTGCTTACATCCTCTCTCTCCGTCCCTCTGCCCTCTCTCTCCCCTCTTATCTCTTATCTGTTTTTATTTAACATAGGCATAAACAAACATAACTGAGGTGTGTGTGCTGTCAAGGGAATTCAATGTACATTAATAGAAATTACTCCTACAGGCTCCTGAATCCTGCATTTTCTTTCAAAGGGTAGTTCTTAGTCCTCTCTAAATGAAAACAGACATCACAATACTTAAAGAAAATCAAAGGAAGGCCAGGTCTTTTGATTTTCACTCACTATAATCAGACCCAACAATTCCACTTTTTCTGTCATGAACACAAAGAAGGACTCGTGTTCTCTGGAGACACTTCCACCAGGTTGCTGGGACGGAGAAATCCTACTGTGCTTGTCTTTCTATTGAACGAAGGACTTCTTACTACCTTGTCCTTTGTGCCTGAACTTCATTCTTTCTCTCCTATGGGTGTAGCTTCTGTTGAAATCCAAAGCCACTTTCAAGGAAAAGCTGGCTTTCTCCCATGTTTGCAGATATTGCAAGACCAGAGTAGTGCACATTGTATTGATTTTCCTTTTAAGTACCTCCTGGATTATAATGCTTTCAGATACACAGAGGAAAAGAGAGTTCAACAGACAGACTGTCTTTTTAGGGAACTGTATGAGTAGTGGATGATGGGTGATAATCTAAGCAGTTCTGAGTGTAGCTTGATGAAAAAATGTACATAATGATAGAATGTTTGAGAAGAAAATTTAGCAATAAATATTGAGATTATTAAAAATACATGCATTTTCATCTTGTCAATTTCACATGTAAAAAATGTCCTATAAATAATTAGGGATTTTCATAACATTTAGCTATAACAATATTGTTTATGATAGTCTTGTGTATATTATAGAGAAATATTAGAACTTAAATCTTCAGTGCAAGGGGAAAATCTAGTAAAATACAGAATAGAACAAAATACTAGATATTTGTTTAGTAATTTAAAAATGAAAATAGGCTAGGTACTTATATGAAATATCTCATAATATATTAACTAACTGAATCCTAAATAAAAGCAATGTAGCAGAACATAAATGCTTTATTTTATTTAATTTGAATAAAATAATGAAATTATGCCAAAACTGGAATTAACTCATTTAGTGTAGCTGATTGCATTCAGTCCTGGAAGTAAGTGGATAATTCTGTATTGCTAATGTCAGATTTTGAAAGACAATGGTTTATATTTTTAGGTGATAACATTTATTAATTACATAGTCTGCTTGTAATAATTCAGTGGTCCCTTTAGGGGTTTGAGGTCTAAGGTTATGGATTGCTAATTTAATTTTGAACTTTGTACATGCTTGTGTATCAAGTTCTTTGATTTAATTAAGTCATGCATATCTCAGCTATAAATTTATTTTTTAACAGTTAGTTTCTTTTTTTCTTAGGGAGGTGAGCATGACCCTTTAACTAACTGTTGGAACCAGAGTTAATGTGATTTCTCTGACTTGGGATACTTTGCGGTTTCAGGACCAGCATGCTCTGCTAGCTATGGCTTTTAAAGACTGAAGAAACCCTCAAAACTCAATTTATATTCTTTCTTGAGTGCACATCCCCTGAAATTCCCTCTCAGATGCTTGGCCACCAAGACAAGGGCCATTTTTATGCTTTCCTCTCCTTCCCTTCCACACTTCCATCTTATTATTTTATGCAGAATAATTGTCCAATAATCATTCCTTAATTTAGTTATCTGACAATGATAACAACTGCAGAAAACCTAAATTATAAATTGTGGGCAGTCCTGTGAGGACTTAATGAATTTAATGAAGTTAATGAATTCCAAAATTAACAACATTTATTTATAGCCACTGCTTTAAAAATAATACATTTAATAGAAGTGTTAATAAAAACAAAACTCAATAGCAGCAAAATGTTAAAGGTCCCATTGGTATTAAAACTGATCTGTATTTTTGGTATCAAATAATTATATATTTCTATATTTTATTCTGCAAGGACTCTGTCACTTTAAGTATCAGACAGTATTAAAAACTTTTTTTTGTGAGTTAATATTTTACATAACTTTTTAAAAATTTTTTATTAATTACAATTTATTCATTTTGTATCCCCCCATAAGCCCCTCCCTCCTCCCCTCCTGATCCCACCCTCCCTCCCCTTTCTGCATGCATGCCACTCCCCAAGTCCACTGATAGGGGAGGTTCTCCTCTTCTTTCTGATCTTAGTCTATCAGTTCTCATCAAAAGTGGCTGCATTGTCCTCTACTGTGGCCTGATAAGGCTGCTCCCCCCTCAGGGGGAAGTGATCAACAAGCAGGCCAATCAGATTATGTCAGAGACAGTCCCTCTTCCCATTACTATGTAACCCACTTGGACACTTGTAGCCATGGGCTACACCTGTGCAGGGGTTCCAGGTCATCTCCACGAATAGTCCTTGGTTGGAGTATGAGTCTCTGGGAAGTTCCCTGTGTTCAAATTTTCTTGTTCTGTTGCTCTCCTTGTGGAGTTCCTGTCCCCTCCAGTTCTAACTATTTCCCACTTCTTACGTAGAATTCCATTCACTCTGCCCATCAGTTGGCCATCAGGCTCAGCATCTGCCTTGACAGTCTATACTGCAGAAGCTTTCAGAGGCCCTCTGTGGCAGGTTTCAAGGTTGTTTCCTGTTTTCTTCTGGCTTTCAGAGGCCCTCTGTAGCAGGTTCCGAGGTTGTTTCCTATTTTCTTTTTCTTCTGATGTCCATCCTCTTTGCCTTTCAGGATGGGGATTGAACATTTTAGTTAGGGTCCTTTCTTTTGCTTAGTTTGTTTAGATGTACAGATTTTAGTGGGTTTATTCTATGTTGTATGTTTATATGAGTGAGTATATACCATGCATGTCTTTTTGCTTCTGGGACAACTCACTCAGGATGATCCTTTCCAGGTCCCACCATTTACCTGCAAATTTCATGATTTCCTTATTTTTCATTGCTGAGTAATACTCCATTGTATAGATGTACCACAGTTTCTGCATCCATTCTTCAGTTGAGGGGAATCTGGGTTGTTTCCAGCTTCTGGCTATTACAAATAAAGCTGCTACAAACATGGTTGAGCAAATGTCCTTTTTGTGTACTTGAGTCTCTTTTGGATATATGCCTAGAAGTGGTATGGCTGGATCTTGAGGAAGCGCTATTCCTAGTTGTCTGAGAAAGCGCCAGATTGATTTCCAGAGTGGTTGTACCAGTTTACATTCCCACCAGCAGTGGAGAAGGGTTCCCCTTTCTCCACAACCTCTCCAACATGTGTTGTCCCTTGAGTTTTTGATCTTGGCCATTCTGATGGGTGTAAGGTGAAATCTCAGGGTTGTTTTGATTTGCATTTCCCTAATGGCTAATGAGGTTGAGCATTTCTTTAAGTGCTTCTCTGCCATTTGATATTCCTCTACAGAGAATTCTCTCTTTAGCTCTGTTCCCCATTTTTTAAGTGGATTACTTAGTTTATTGCTTTTCAGCTTGTTTAGTTCTTTATATATATTGGATATGAGTCCTCTGTCAGATAGAGGGTTGGTGATGATTCTTTCCCAATCTGTAGGCAGTAGCTTTGTTTTGATGATGGTGTCCTTTGCTTTACAGAAGCTTTTCAATTTCATGAGGTCCCATTTATTGATTGTTGCTCTTAGAGCCTGTGCTGTTGGTGTTCTGTTCAGGAAGTTTTCTCCTGTACCAATGAGTTCTAGGGTATTCCCCACTTTTTTTTCTAGCCGATTTAATGTGTCTGGTTTTATGTTGAGGTCTTTGATCCACTTGGACTTCAGTTTTGTGCAGGGTGATAAGTATGGATCTATTTTCATTTTTCTACATGTAGACATCCAGTTGGACCAGCACCATTTGTTGAAGATGCTAACTTTTTTCCATTGTATGGTTTTGGCATCTTTGTCAAAAATCAGGTGTCTGTAAGTGTGTGGGTTTATTTCTGGGTCTTCTGTTCGATTCCATTGATCCACCATTCTGTTTCTATGCCAGTACCATGCAGTTTTTATAACTGTTGCTCTATAGTACACCTTGAGATCAGGGATGGAGATACCTCCAAAAGATCTTTTATTGTAGAGGATTGTTTTAGCAATTCTGGGTTTCTTGTTATTCCATACAAAGTTGAGAATTTTTCTTTCCAGGTCTGTAAAGAATTGTGTTGGCAATTTGATGGGAATTGCATTAAATCTGTAGATTGCTTTTGGTAAGATGGCCATTTTTACTATGTTAATCCTGCCAAGCCATGAGCATGGGAGATCTTTCCATCTTCTCATATCTTCCTCTAATTCTTTCTTCAGAGACTTGAAATTTTTTTCATACAAGTCTTTGACTTGCTTGGTTAGGGTTACACCAAGGTACTTTATGTCATTTGTGGCTATTGTGAATGGTGTTGTTTCTCTAATTTCTTTCTCAGCCCTTTTGTCTTTTTTTAACTTTTATTAATTACACTTTATTCATTTTGTATCCCCCCATAAGCCCCTCCCTCCTCCCCTCCTGGTCTCACCCTCCCCCTCTTTCTGCATGCATGCCCCTCCCCAAGTCCACTGATAGGGGAGGTCTTCCTCTCCTTCTTTCTGATCTTAGTCTATCAGTTTTCATCAGAAGTGGCTGCATTGTCAGGGTTCTAGGTTATCTCCACGGATAGTCCTTGGTTGGAGTATGAGTCTCTGGGAAGTTCCCTGTGTTCAAATTTTCTTGTTCTGTTGCTCTCCTTGTGGAGTTCCTATCCTCTCCAGCTCTTGCTATTTCCCACTTCTTACATAAATTTCCATTCACTCTGCCCAACAGTTGGCCATCAGGCTCAGCATCTGCTTTGACAGTCTGCACGGCAGAGGCTTTCAGAGGCCCTCTGTGGCAGGTTTCTAGGTTGTTTCCTGTTTTCTTCTTCTGGCTTTCAGAGGCCCTCTGTAGCAGGTTCCTAGGTTGTTTCCCTTTTTCTTTTTCTTCTGATGTCCATCCTGTTTGCCTTTCAGGATGGGGATTGAGCATTTTTAGTTAGGGTCCTCTCTTTTGCTTAAACATCTTTGTTTAGAAGTATAGATTTTAGTGGGTTTATTCTATGTATTAAAAACTTTAGAATGAGAATCTACCAAGGTTTGTAAGACTCTATGTGGCTGCAGTTACTGTAGGAGTTTCTGTAGTGACCCCACAACCTTTATTTCCAAATTCTGTTACTTACTGTATCTGGTAGGCCAGAACTTCTCCTGTCTGACTTCAGTATTCACTTCCTGAATTTGAAACTTTAAAAGAAAGGAATGTGGGTGAATGGGGTTCCACTTCTAGTTATAAAAGTCACAAAGTGTGCCCCAATGCCAGTCTGATTTCCTGTCTTTAATAACAAATGCATCATCACATTTAGTTAAGAGAAGCCTCTGTCACTCTCAGATCCTTTCATTGTCTGCTTTCCCATCGCACACTTATTCTGTCATTTTAAATTTCATGTTGTTGGCACCAACATGCATTTTCCTTATCCACTGATGTCATCTACCCATTTCCTCCAGGGAAGCGCAGCCCAATCCAAGCCTTTCACCAATAGTATCACCAGGAGAGAGCCCATTATGAGATGCTTAATTTGGCAGACAGATCTCATTCTGTATGTGCAGGTGATAAGATGCAGAGCACATGATTGAGCTTCCTGAGGAATTTCTCTATTTAACACCTCCACAGCCTTCGTCTTTTAAGACACAGCTTCTTTTAAGACAGTTTTTTGTTGTTGTTGTTGTTGCACTTATGTTTCGAGAAATGGTACAAATGGTGGAAGGCAGAACATGTCTGCACCTTTCAAGGGGCCAGTATGTCCCATGAGTTCAAGTTTCGTAACCAGGAACTTATGGACCTGGGTCACAATTTTCTTTAAAGATTTATTTATTCTTACTTTATATGAATAGGTATTTTGTCTACATGTATCTAAGTGTACCATATTTGCTCCTGATGCTGTGGAGGTCAGAAGAGGGCAACAAAGTCCCTGGAAATGGAGTTACAGTCAGTTGTGAACTGTCATGTGGATTCTGTGAATCAAACCTGGGTTCTCTGGAAGAGCAGCCAGTGCTCTTAGCCGCTGAGCCTTCTCTCCAGCCCTCATAATTTTTTGCCATTTTTTTGTCTTACTCAGAATTAAGATCCAAATGTTTAGTCTGTCTTATTTTTCCTCTGTATTTTGTTATGTTCTCTATAGATGGTTTGAAAAACAAGCACACACTATCGTTTTAACAAGCCACGAGTCTCATTTCTATCTCACTGGTTTGGATACAGAGATTTATTTCTTTAGAAGAACTCTGATTAAAAAAAAATGTTTAACTCAGTCTCAGAATGATGTCCTCTTCAGGATTTGCCAAATCCTGTTGACAATGGCAAAACAAGCTTCACTTTCCCTCTTAAATATGCAAATTTTAACAGAACACCTCCTTACATTGAATAGATCTGACTACTGTGATTTTGCCATAAATACACATTTTTTTAAAAGAACAACAATGACCATTTTTGCTTTTTCTACAGAATAATCCACTTTTTAATTACTGTTACAGTCAACATCTTCAGCTAATAAATGCGTATATATAGCTAATTCATTTTAAACTCGCTTGCTTATGATAGACTCAGGTGTAAATTATAGTCAGTTGCTATAATCATATGTGCTATACTTTTGTGGTGTTTGTTTCTTTCAGTCAATATTAATTATATTTTATCATCAACCCAAGCATGAAGGTATAGTTCATGACAATGCTGCTATAAATTAACTTGAACACTAATAAAAATTCAGACACTGGAAAATTGATATTCAACAGGATTTTTAATTTACATTTAGTGTGTTTGTGTTTGTATGTGTGTGTGTGTGTGTGTGTGTGTATACATATAGTTGCATGTATATTAGTGTGTGAAATTTAGAAGACAGTTGCTTGAAATTAGTTCTCTCATTCCACCACACATATCGCAGGTGGAAACTCAGGTGGCAAGTATCTTTACCTGCTGAGCCATCCTGTCAGCTTCTTGCTTATATTTTTGTGAGGTGTAGCAAGTGCACAAATGGTATGGTAACAGAATAGAGACTTGACTGGATCCTGCATTTGTTTGAAGGGGAGCAATGTGAGAATGTGTATTTTGAAAGTTATAAATAAGCAGCTAATGTGCTAAGCTAGAATGTAAGTCAACTTTACTTTTCTCAGGCTTACAGGTCATACGGCCATAGTAAACCATATAGAAACACTTGACTAATTTTTTTCTATTTAATTTTTCATATAACACTTTAAACTAGCGAAAACAAATTACTATCCACCATCTAGCTATTTTCCAGATTTAACAGTTTTTTTTAACAATTTGTCATAGGTGCATTTGATCTCTCTGGAAAGTGATGGTTTTTAATCACAACTGAATTGAAATTCAGTTCCATGTTTCTCCACATTTGATCACTGTGCAAGAGCTGGAGTATGTGCTCCTGATAGTTCATCTTTCCTTTTTTTTCTTTCTTTCTTTCTTTCTTTCTTTCTTTCTTTCTTTCTTTCTTTCTTTCTTTCTTTCTTTATGCTTAAAATTGGAGATGTCTGATAGAGGCTCTTTCTATGTAGCCCAGGTTGGCTTCAAACTCACCATTCCTCTGCTCCAGCCTCCTGAGTGCTAGGATTAAAGACATGCAACACCACACTCAGCTAACTTGTGCACTGTACACGTGCATATTAAATCTCTAATATTATACAAGTATGTATTTTATACTTTCTCTGATTGTTTCATCCAACATTGTTTTACTGAAATGTAGCCATGTAGACACATTTTAAGTCTATTTTCTCTCTAGGTGTAAATATGTGTAAAATATAGTGAAAGAGTTTACTTTCTTGCAGATGGGTCATTTTCCGTTTGTTCTTTTTTAAGCACTACTGTGAACAGCTTTGCTTCAGTCTGGTTTGGAAACATTCGGAGCATCAGGACAGAAATTTCTTTTTAAGAATCTGTCTGCTGATACAGGCTCAGCAAAACAATCTCCTGTGTATATGGTTCTGATTGAATCTCTAACTCTAATTTTACTGTATGCATACTGTAGTGAATACATTCCTGTTCAACATTGCCTCCTGAAAACGTGGACCAACTATTTTTCAGTTAAGGGCTACTGTAAGCTGTCAGAACGATAAGCATGAAAAGCTAGTTCTCTGGAAGAGAACGCTTTGTGTCACTGTAAAAGGCTTTGTCTACAAAGTTACATCACCTGCTCTAGCCACTTTGTATTTTATATATTTATTTATACTTATCTTAGTTTTGACTTGTATTAGAAAAAGAGAAATTTTTTTTCTTTTTTCTTTTAACCAATATATTCTGGTCTGTTGCACCGGGAGTTTGTGCCCATTAAGATTTTTGATAAAGCATTAAAGAATTTGCTTGAAAGAAAGCTATTTGATAGTAAAGATCATTTAAAAATTTAGAGAAACAAATTAATTTTAAGTGACATTATACTTAATGTTTCGGTTTGTTATACCATTTCATTGTGGCTGATATCATTAATAGGAACAAGAGTCTAAGCAAGCAAATAGTAACTGGGTAAATTTAAAACATCTTTAGTCCAACTATATTCTCGTGCATTAAAAATGTATTTCATCTGCCTATCACATTGCATGGCTAGCACTGTCCATCATATTACCAGGGCAATAAAAGCTGCT
This sequence comes from Psammomys obesus, assembly GCF_907164565.1. Classification (NCBI taxonomy): domain Eukaryota; kingdom Metazoa; phylum Chordata; class Mammalia; order Rodentia; family Muridae; genus Psammomys; species Psammomys obesus. Next base: position 3,677,715 of record NW_026590707.1, on the reverse strand, counting down.
AAAACGCCAGGAGAAGGGACATCAATTTCTCATGTCAGATAAAAAGCCGCTCCTGTGTCCAGCTGCTGGGTCCCTGTAGGAACACAGTCGTAGGATGGCAGCAAGCCACCACTGTTTACCATCACCCTTCTGAGGTCACGGTGAGGCACTGTCGCTAGCGCCTGGAGGTTTAACTACAATGCTGATTTCTTCCCACTCCTTGGAGGGAGCTGGAGCAATGTTTACAGCTGACTTCCATCCAACCTGGAGTTACATTCCAGCTATCTTCCCGTGCATTGGCTGGAATGCCTGTGTCATCTCCACTGCCATCCTCTCCTTTGTCATCTTCTCAGCAGCAAGAACACAAGCGCATTCCACAGTGGATGCTTTGTTATATAAACAGTAGAGAAGTTCTGGGTGTCACCAGACCTTAGTCTAATCTTGCAGAGTAAAAATTTTAAGACAAAACTTTTTGTTGTTGTTTTCTCAAGACAGGGTTTCTCTGTGTAGCTTTGGCTGTCCTGGAACTTGCTTTGTAGACCAGGCAAGCCTTGATCGCACAGAACTCTGCCTGCCTCTGCCTCCCAGGTGTTGGGATTAAAGGCATATGCCACCATACCCAGTGAAGACAAACTTTCAATGAAAAGAAATTACTTTCACCACATGGAAAATATACATTTAAACTGTGATGTGCATAACCTGTATTTGGCTATGAAGTTCTAAGAAACAAACAAACAAAACCAAAGTCTATAGCAAGGAATAAAAAATCCCATGCATTTGTTGATAAGGAGGCAATAGTGGTCAAGTTTTCTTTATCTTAGAATAATTAGAATTATTGAAGCAGTTATGTGTTTTCTGTTTTGGTTGTTACAGGAATGAAGATTTTTTTTGATCTCTCAACCTAGTGTGTCCCAGCATGTACCCAAGGCAAGGGGAATCTTTAAAAATGTTCTGCTATCTTTCAAAGTCAAATTGCTTACCCCATGAATTTATCAGAATCCCATCATACTAAAACTTAATTCATTAATTGAAATACTGCAAAGATTTCTTAGTAGGTTAAGACCAAAAACTTCCTACATGACAGACCCTGGGAAGAACTTATTTATACAAGCTTTAGAACATAATTTGTAATTTATTCTCAAAGTAAAATGTTAAAGCATCTTTAGTTCTTAAATGCTTAAATTTCAATTTCTTCCTGTATGGAGCATCCTGTGTGAATCCCTGCTTCGAGGGAAGTATCACCTTTCCCAGGCTTGGCAGCTCTCACATGTCAGCATCAAGCATTTTAATTACTCAGCTTCTTGCCTTCTCCAAGGTTTCAGGCTACTGTGTCTGACCTACTGACTTGATGGATGAGCTTAGTTTCTCTCTGCTAGACTATCTCTTGTCACCATAGGAGGCAGATACAACTGTCAAAATTCTAATTAGTAGTAGGAGTTTAAGAACTCACCTTAATGGTACCAGGTAAAATTAGTCTACCAGGGAATCAGTGAATGAAGATATAAGAAATGCTTAAAGCCATACTTGGCACTAAGTGAGTGTTGCCTTTTATGAAAATTTCCCCAAAGTGAGTCAGATTAGTGAGAAACAACTTTTAAAAAGAATGAATTAGAACTATCCCCACCTCTATCCCCCTGAAAAGTAGGTAGAAACCCAGGACAAGCCCTGACATGGAAATGTTTTTCTTCCTAGAGCTATAAATGTTTATTTGAATTGCTTTGAAAATCAAAGCAGTACCACTGTATTGTTCATTCTTTCATAAGCTGGCAATCTGTGAGTAGCTAGTGAAGATGTTTTTCAGTTGTGGAAGTTGTAAGATAATGGAGTCTCTAGCCCAGCAGTTTTATTTTAGAAAGCCTGTACAATTTGCACGTGTAAAAATAGTGCTTCTATTGAATCCCAGAAGGGCTTGATTTCAGCAACATGGGCAGCTCTGCAGAAGTGCACACAGAGCGATTGTTCTAAAAAACGAGCTCCCTGAAAATGTCAGAACATTCTACTACAGCATGGTCATTTGCTGATGATTTTTCATGTTGTGTCTAGCCTTCTTAATACCAAGACACTCTTTAAAATGCCAGATACCCCCTCCAAAAATACACATGAATCAGTCATTTGCATTTTCTCATAAAGCTCTCGCCTTTTCAAAGATCACTGGCTCTGAGACAAGGGCGCCTTTCTATCTCTTCACTGAGAGCCACTCACTCAGAACACCATATAGTTTCCCTAATTTATTTATGCCAGTGCATCATGGGGCACTGCTCTTTCCAGGCTTTGAAAGACTGAGAAGCTATTAAGCATTTAAATATCAGCTGTCCTGACCCTGATATTTTATGTAGCATGAAGAATGCTGTGATGATCCACTAACGCTTTCCTCTGATCAGCCCCTTTCTGTTGGAAATAGACATGGTTCTTTTACTTGTCTATTAGTTGGCTTCTACTGAACAAAGAATTTTTTTTTCTAATCTCTTTCAGTTACCAGTACCATGGCCCCTTTGTATCCTCCCTGATTCTCTTATCTTTGTTCATTCTTTCTGCTGTTCATTCCCCTCTTGCATTTTCCCTTGCCTGTCCTTTATTTCTTGACAACTGTTCCTTTTCAAAGGCAGGTGCTTGTGGAGTTGGGGAAGAGGATCTTGTGTCTGGTTTTCTGCACACTAGGCATGGTGTACCAGCTGCACTTCTTCTATGATGTTTGCTCTTTCTTCATCAGTCAAGGCTTTGGCTTCTGGAATAGAACAACCCCAGAAAGCTGTGTGTCCTGTGAAGTTGACAATGGGTCCTCTGTGACTAGGAAATGTGACTTAGTATCTCTGAGGGAACATGTATGACTGTTTTTATATTTTTATGGGGAGAATGAACATCTGCTCACCTCAGACAGGGCACCACTGACAGGTCAAAGTAATGATTCCACCCAAGTCTAGATCAGTGAACCACTGAGTTTACTGGGCTTAATTACATGAAAATGTGTAAGGGTTTAATAACAGCATAGGTGGCCCAAAGCAGCTGCATCACTCAATAGTCCTACCTCACCATGGATGTTGACTCCAACAGCTGCATAGAAGGATTAGCATGTGCAACTGGAGAAGAATTACGTAAAGCTGGGAGGATTGTGTATGAAACAGTGGCTTGGATCTCAGCTGATGGTCTAATGACATTCCCCACTGACCTCTTTTATAAGTGAACACCATTAGGCTTAATCTTGAGGGTCTCTGGTGGGTAGTCACAGCTGCTCTTATGAAGATGGCCAGTTGTGCTCAGAGAAGAGTGTTGGTAAGCAGCAAGCGATATGGAAATTAGGTACTGATGTCCCGTTTCCCGGGCTGAGACTCAGTGTGTCAGTTACTTTTCTCATTGATGTGACAAAATATCTGGCCAAAGCAACTTAAGGGATATAGGGATAGTGTTGCAGAGTTTGAGGCCAGAGGTCATTAAGATGGACAAGGTATGGCAAGGGAGAGATAAGGTGGCTGGCCACATTGTGTATGCAGGTGGGACACACTGTGAGATGAGTGCTGGTGCTCTATTCCCTTGCTCCTTTTTAATTAGTTTGAGGGTCTTGCATCTGTGCAATGGTGCCATCTGCATACTGAATATATTCTCTCATTAGCTAACCTGCTCTGCAAACACTTTCAGAGATACACCCAGGGGTGTTTTTCCATAGTAAGTCTAAATTTTGTCAAGTTGATAATCAAGATTAACTATTAATATCACACCGAGAGATTGATGGTGTCCTTCGATGAACAGTGAGACCAGGGAAATATGCAAGAGTGAAGCCATAGGGAGGCTGATGTAGAGTTCACTCAGGATCTGTGCGGTTAGCTAAAACTAGCTGCCCCTACTAACTCCGAACTGAGGCATTCAGTGGTTCCTGTTCCTGGGTAATTCCTCCTGTTATACAGGAGCTCTAGTAGTCACAGCCCCCAAGAAGGTTGGGAGTATATACTCTATCTGTGACTCATGTTAGCTATTGAAAGCCTACTGTGTTGGTTGGACAGGAACATTATAATGATTTTATACAAACCTAAGGTATTACAAAAAATAATATTTGTGTTTAATTAGAAAGTTATTTCATTTGGGCGGTGAGAGACAGATGAACCAGAATAGAGAAAACAGCAGTTCTCATCTGCATGACAGTGACTTTGTCTCTGTGTATTTATTTATACTAGACAGAGACCAAAGCTCACAGAATCCTGTCTCTACACCAAAGGGGAGAAAGAGGTGAGAACATCTTAATTTTAACACTCATTCTTCATCATTTCCCCAGGGCATTTTCATTTCAAATGGTTCATTATTTTCAGAACCCCCATGTCTCCTTAGAAAACGTGTTCACCTTGAGGAGAGGGAGACTCCACACTGAATCTTATATAACTCTCTTTCTGGCTGTGAAATATTTAAAAGAACTCAGAGGAAGGAGGGTATTTTGCATTTTATTGCCTTATGTTCAGGCATAATCTGGATTTCTAAAATGTATTTGCAGAAAAGCATCCTTTCTATACGGAGTGTCCTTGAATACCACTGAATATGTTGTCAGGTTTCTAACACATGTATCTAAGACCATGTCAGACCACCAAGAAGCTGTAAAATGGACGTTGCCTCCATAATAATACTAAGATGAATGCGACACAATATTAGTATTATTGTCCTTGAGGTAGGACTCCTGACTGGAATGTATCATGTTAATGAAAGATGTGATCAGACTAATTAAAATCCACGTTCTTCATCTGACGTGCCTTTTCTGTTAGTCATCTCTTTCCATGAGAGGCTGACCTTTCCATTCCTGGCCTGCTCAGCTCTAGCTTCTTACAATCCTAAGCATAGGCACAGAGCTAACCCAATGCAGTATAGGTCTGCCTTGGGGAAGGGAAACTGTCATGTAAGGTCACCATTAGTCCTCTCATTTTTCTAACTCAACCATCCATCCCGTATGTCTCTTCAGTGTCAGGCTAGCTCTGATCTCTGGTGAGTAGACAGGGAAGGAAGGGGTCTAGCACACTGTGCGGAGATACTTGCTTTCTCAGTGGTCAGTGATAAAAGGCCTAAACTTCCAAAGTATCCTTTCATACTTATAATGGAAGAAACAGTGACCTCAGCAGATTTATAGAGAGACTTTGCTTGTTAACTGGAGTCTAATGCAGCTCATGGGGCTGTAAGGCTTGTCCTCTTTTCTGTAGGTGGCACCTCATAGTGCTCCCTGGGCTCACAGTGCTCTCTAGACACTGGGATTTTGTTACAGATAAGTCTGTCTCTCAGTGTTAGCTTTGGCATTTTGCCTCAAAATGAGCCTCCTTATCTTCATAAAAAGTTCAATTAACTTACTTTTAAAAAGTTCTTAGTTCTGGCATCATATTTTGTCAAGTATTTTGTTTTTATTGTAGAAGAAAGTACTCCCTCCCCCCCAGGGCTCAGAAGATGTCTGCCAATTAGGCAAATGTTCTATCAATCTACATCTCAAACCCAAAAATCTATCACTCTAGGTTTCACAGTGATTGACTTGACATATATTTAATCTACTTTTTAAGTCTCTTTATATTGACCACCTTTGAGAAGAAGTCTGTGTTTAAGGGATGTCAATTTTAATCCCCCTTTCTTCCTCCTCTGCAATATTTGAATGTAAACAGATTCTATATATCTGGGATTATTTCTACCTTTTATAGATTTGTCTTCCCATTTTAAATATCTTTTAACTCTGTGTCTATGAAAGATCACCCTATGCATATTAAGTGCACTCACCTTTTACTTCTCCAGCCAATAGCAGTGAATTCTATTATTTCTACACAGTTTTAGATTAAGACATTTGCATTTTAGCCTACAACAAAAATTTTCATATTTGTTTTTCAAATTCTGAGGCTAAGTGGATTTTCTGCCTACAATTATGCTTTCACTACGAAAAGCAGAAGCTTTTTTTATTACAAAATTTTAAGAGCCTCAGCAAATGTACATACATTTTATGTTGCAAAAAAGTTTGTTTTCTGTCTTAATACCTAATCTATGTGTTGACTAGACATATAAATCTCAGTTTTCTCTTTCTTTGAGGACTTTATAGGTATTGATTTGCTGCCTTTAGGAGATGACTGATGGATTTTTATGTTTCAGAGCACACTTACTCAGGAACTGGCCAGAAAAGTCAGCTTAGGGATTTATCCAAGATAAGTGCAAATGTGTGCCTACGAGACATTGGGATATGAATGTGCATGGAAGCTCTGTTGCCGGCCCAAGATTGCCGATAACCTAAATGTGTAATAGCAGGCTGGATGAACAATTTAGTGTTTTTATTCAGTTGAATATTCCTTTGCACATTAACACATAGGAGTTTCATGGACATCATGTTCACACAAGGAGGCTGGTAGAACGGTGGTTGAAAAGACTATATTTCCAATAGAAAGAGTGCTCCATTAGGACTCTGGAAAGTTGGGAATCAAGCCTTGGTATGTAAGGCAAAGCAAACACTGTAATTTTTGCTTTAGTGACTTTGTGCAATATATTGAATCAAATATTGTTAGATTTTACATTTTTCTAACATCTGCTAAAGGAGAGTAGATCAAATTATTTTGTTATTTTTCTGGACTTTTAAAATCCAGATGTTTAGTTATATGTATGTGCTGTAGCATGGCTGAGAGTTTTAAAACTCACATGAATAAATATTCATTACATATATCATTTTTAATTTATTAGCTGTCCTTGCTAATGACCTTGACTTAAACCCAGCTATATCTATTTATAGTATTTCTTAGTATTGCTGCACTAATAATGAAGAGAGTAGGGTTCATAGTGAATAAGGCAAAAAGTTACATCCAATTCATCAGTTGAGTTCATTATTCAGTGTTTTCTCTGCTACTCAACAATGTTCAAGTATTGCTTATGTCTTAATATTAATTTATTAACTATATGATGGCTGTTTCTTTTAGAAGTGAATGTACTACCATAAGTTTGTTTTATTGACTTTACTGTTATCGTGCCACTTTTTTATGATAGGAGCTAAGTTTCTTTATGAGTGGACTTAAAGCAGCCTCTGATTAATATATTTTAATCTATATACTGAGTTCTCTTCTTCTAATAAGATTTCCTTTCATAAATGAAATAGAGAGCCATGGAAGAAACAGAAGTCAGAGGAAAGCAAGCAAGCAAACACACAAAGAACATACAGTAGACTTTTCTTATCCACTAGGGCATATTCTACATCCCTAGTCAATGTCTGAACTCCAAGCCCTGTATGTGTTGTGCTTCTTCCTGTGCATGTAAGCCTGTTATATGGTGATATTTGTTTAAAGAAAAAAACAAGTAAAATATTAGCAGCAATACTGATCAGAGATCTTAACTTCAATATACATATTTTAATACACATTTTTTTCTAAGTCAAGGACTTTCCTATTTTCAGTTAAAAGATGGACTTTGTGGCTTTTTTGACATATGAAAACTATAATGCATTTGGGGTCATTAAAAACAATATTTAAATGCAAACACTGTGCTACCCAGCAGAAAGATGTGGTGAAAAAGTCACTAAGAGACCACTGAGTGGACAGCACATTCAGTGTGGATTCTCAGAGCATAAAAATCATTCACTCTCAGGTAGAATGGAGTAAGAGGGCTCAGATTTCATAATGCTGCTCAGAATTCTATAAAGTTTAAGCTCCATGAGCAGTTTATTTCCAAACCACAGAGAACTGTTGGTAAATGAAGCTGCTAAAGGAAGACTGAAAAACAGAGGACGGCGGTAACAGCGATTATCTATAAGAATTTCCATTGTTTTTGGTTCACACACTACACTACTCAAACTCAAGTCAGATAAATTTTGTGGCTACTTGAAACAATTCTATTTATCTTCTAAGATAAACTTGATTTCAACAGTATTCCACTAAGCTTCAGCGTCTGAAACACCCTGGATTTTAATGTAGTTGCTATCCTGCTGTGTAAAACATAAGGGAGGTTTATATTTTCTACCTTTCTCTTCATAGAGAAGAGTAATACCAGGATTTCTTGTTTTACACACACGCACACACACACACATACGCACACACACACACATCTATATCTATCTATATCTAAATATGTATGTATGATTATAGATCCCTCAGCCTGAAAAATCACTATCCTAACTATGTGGTCTAACAGACAATTCTCTCTTCAATTCAGAAACTTTATTTTTATTTTTAGACCTCACTCGTAACTGTCTGAGAGTTTTTGGGAAAGCCCCTTTAATTTCCTGTGAAGGCAACTGTGAGCTAAATGAGATCAGATTTTTGCTCCTAGAGAGAATTTGTCAGAGCTGACCTCTGAATCCTTTAAAATTATTCAAGAGCACTGAGGAAAGCTGTTCTTCAAAAGACAGTGCATTCTGTAAGTCCAGGCAGCTACTCTACAGGCCTGATTAGGGTACTTGTAATATATTTTTTTAAATCTTTTAATGAGCTTCTGTTGTAACACGATGATTTATAATCACTACATACACTAGAAGTGTGACCAGGAATTACTTATTATATGCATCTGAAACTTCATCTTCTTCCTTCTGTAGTAGATGTTAATGTTAGATGTTCCGAGAGGATAGAAGCATGTGATATGGTTTTCTCATAGATTTCTCAGTGGCTTGTGCACAGGCTGCCATTAATCATCACATTAGCTGCTATTTCCAAGCACTGTGTTTCTTTCACATGTTATATTTACTTAGCCTCTTTCTTAGTAATTTTTTTAAATAAGTAAAGATATATATTATTCTTGGACATATTTATATAAGGATGTAGAATGTCATTTCTGAATTAGCATCAGTGCTCCTTGGATTGAAGGAAGTGGCAATGAAATAGATGACATAACTGATATTCATACTCTGTCCTTCTCTAGGCATGGGATACACACAGTCTCCGCCCAGTAAAACTGTGAATTGCTTTGATCAGGAGAGTTTTGAGCTACATTTTAGAAGCAGCATTTGTTACTGTTAACCTATCTGGCACTTATGGCATCATCTTGAATAGGAAGCCTTTAGGTCATAGGACAAAAAGGGAATCCAATATCCAAATATCCCAGTGACCTGCTGGCCAGCATGTGAGACTGCATGTGCCTGTTGCCTGCTTCTGTATTTGGAGCATTTACAGCAGTGTTGTTGTGACAGTGACTGACTGGTGTGGGCAAGAAACTCTGAAACAAGAATATTGCTTCCTGAGCTTTATAACAGAAAGTACCTCTCTGCTTTGTAAGCAGACAAAGAGTTCTTTAACCATAGTTAAGGCCATATCTGCCACAGTGTTAGATATTTGTTTCCATTTAAATGTGAGCGCTTTCATGGCTCCTTCTGACAGCTCAAGGATTATATTTGCACTAACCTATTGAAGGAATCTAGGGGATCTTCAGTCAATGAAGCTGTCTTTACACAACATTTCATTTATCATTTTATGGTACTGTTCATTATTTCAGAAATACTTAGCATTCCTATTTCCAATTCCTCCATGAAACTGGATGCAACAATCTAATCTGATTCAAAAAGAATTTGAATTGTGTACAATTAAGATCTTATTGACTGGACATGATAACACACATGGCACACACCTATAATCTCAGAAGACTGAAAGAATGTGGATCTCTGAGTTTGAAGCCAGTGTTGGCTGCATAATAAGACATTGTGTTAAAAAACAAACATAAGGTCGGCGGGGCAAGATGGCAGCGCCGGGAGGACTCTCATTCTGAGGAGCAGCACAGCAGGATTGGCACAGTGACCAGCAATCAGAACTCGCGGCCAAAAAACACAAGTGGTTGTGTTTCTCAGGTGAGAGGATACCCCACGGTGGGGGATTCGATCAGCTTTAACTCACCCGGCTAAACCGCGGAAGAGATCCCCGTTCCGCCAGGCGCTTGGTCGCCAGCCCAGAGCTACCCGCCAGCGCGATCTGGTCACGGTCCCAGACTGAACTGTGGGCCCACAACACCATAGACTGGATCTCCCAGTCGAGAGATAACCCCACGGAGCAGGAAACAATTGGGACCGACCCCAGGTTACCCAGACATCCCCTGGAAAAGACTCGGGTTCCGCGGGTGCCCCAGGAGCCAGCCCGGACCCAGAGCCGGGAGGGACAAAGGCGCCTGCCTGCACAGCGCCCTGCCTGCGCGCCTGATTCGCCGCCTCAGATAGAACTGTGGGCACCAGGGAACCAGGGCACCAGACTGCGTGTCTCTGGCAGGAGGAAACCCCCAGCAGAGGGGGTCAGCAGCTCTAACGCTTAGGACACCCAGCACCAAAACACTTCCTGGACTCACGCAGACTCTAGTGCAGGCAGAAGCGCTGTGCTCTGCCGCCATTGTTGCGTTCCCCTGGGGCACTGGGACACACAGCTGCATCCTTGGACCTGCAGGAATCGAAGAGCCATTACAGCAGCCCTCAGATACTGTGCCAGGGATCGGCCAGTTGTCCCTGGCTGGACTGCCAAAACTGTAGGAATCCCTGATCCTTCAGGGGGGCTGCACCCACAGCATCTGGACCAGAGTGGTGCCTACAGCCGCCATCCCAGACAGAGACACACAGCTTCTGGTCCAGAGTGAGGCACCCAGCCTCCAGACCAGAACAGTGCCCCCAGGCGCCAAATCAACCTAGGTGCACATTCTCCAGGTCCAGAGCAGAGCAATCAGCCTTTGGCCCAGAGACTTGCTGAGTGCACCTCCCACTTTCTCAGACAGAACTGTGCGCCCCAGGATAACAGACTGAGTTTCCCTGTTGGGAGAAAACCCCATAGCTAGGGAATCAGCAGTTTCTTCAAGAGGACTGTACATGGAAATTTAGTGAGCAGCAGCACACTAAATTTATAACAAGAAACACAGCAGTGGGGCAGCTGTCTTGAGAAATTTTATGGGTAAGAGGAGATCCCCCCCTGCCTAACATAGACCACAGCTACTACTCAGGGCTATAAACCTGAGGTGAGCAGTGGCATCTCCGGAGAAACACTGGCCATACAGTGACCATAACCAAAAAGCAGAGAAGGACTCCTTCAGGAAAAATCATCTTCCGGCCAAGGGGATACTCCCTACCTCAGGACTCCAGGAAGCACAGAAACTAACAGCCAAGACCTAAATCAGCCCAATGGGTAGAGGTCAGCGTAAAGGCTCAACCAACAAAAGACAGAGCAATATGGCATCTCCAGAACCCAGCCATCCAGGGGCGAACAGCCCTGAACAATGCAGCATAATAGAAAATCAAGAAGAGGACCTTACATCTATGTTGATGAAGAAGATAATAGAGGAGACAAATAAAATACGTAAAGAATTAGAGGAAGATAAAACCAAACAGATCATGGCTATCCGTAAAGAAATGGAGGAAGATAAAGACAAGCAAATTAGGGCCATCCGTGAAGAAATACGGGAAGATGCAGCCAAACAGCTTGTGGCCTTCAGAGAAGAAATAATTAAATCACTGAAAGAAATCAAAGAAACAGAGTTGAAGGAACTAAAAGAAAAAGAGGAAAATACAAGCAGACAGGTGAAGGAAGTAAACAAAACAACTCAAGACCTGAAGATAGAACTAGAAAAATTAAAGAAAACACAAATGGAGGAAATAATGGAGAGGAAGAATTTAGGGAAGAAAACAGGAACTACAGAGGTAAGCATAACCAACAGAATACAAGAAATGGAAGAAAGAATCTCAGGTGTAGAAGATACAATGGAAGAAATCGATGTATCTGTCAAAGAAAATGTGAAATCCAAAAAATTCCTGACACAGACCGTCCAAGAAATCCAAGACAATATGAAAAGACAAAATCTGAGAATAATAGGAATAGAGGAAAAAGAAGACTCCCTTCTCCAAGGCCCAGAAAATATTTTCAACAAAATCATTGAAGAAAATTTCCCCAAGTTAAAGGAGAAGCCAATAAGGATAAATGAGGCCTACAGAACAGCCAACAAATTTGACCAGAAAAGAAAATCCTCCCGCCACATAATAATCAAAACAGGAAGTATACAGAACAAAGAAAAAATACTAAAAGCTGCAAGGGAAAAAGGCCAAGTAACATATAATGGCAAACCCATTAGAATCACACCTGACTTTTCAACAGAAACTATGAAAGCCAGAAGGGCCTGGACAGATATCATGCAGACCCTAAGAGAACACAGATGTCAACCCAGGCTACTATACCCTGCAAAACTCTCAGTCCTCATAGACGGAGAAAACAAGATATTCAATGACAAAAACAAATTTCAACAATACCTACACACAAATCCAGCATTACAGAAGACACTGGAAGGGAAAATACAACCCAAGAAAATTAGCTTCTGTCAAGAAAACACAGGAAATAATTAACCTTACTACAGCAAAACAAAAAGCAACCAAGCACACAAACTTATGAACACAGCCAACATCAAAATCAAAGGATCTAACAGCCACTGGTCATTAATCTCTCTCAACATCAATGGACTCAACTCTCCAGTAAAAAGACACAGATTAACAGAATGGATACGTAAACAAAACCCAGCAATCTGTTGCATACAAGAAACACACCTAAGACACAAAGATAGACATTACCTGAGGGTAAAAGGTTGGAAGATGACTTTCCAAGCAAATGGACCCAAGAAACAAGCAGGAGTAGCCATTCTAATATCTGATAAAATAGACTTCCAACCAAAAATAATAAAAAGAGATGAGGAAGGACACTTCATACTCATCAAGGGAAAATTCCACCAGGAAGACATCACAATCCTGAACATCTATGCCCCAAATACAAGAGCACCCACATTTGTAAAAGAAACATTGATAAAATTTAAACCACATATAGATCCCCACACATTAATAGTGGGAGACTTCAACACCCCACTCTCAACAAAGGACAGGTCAACAAAACAGAAATTAAACAAAGAAACAATATCTCTGACAGAGGTCATGAATCAAATGGACCTCACAGACATCTACAGAACTTTACACCCAAACACAAAAGAATTTACCTTCTTCTCAGCACCTCATGGAACCTTCTCCAAAATAGACCATATAGGTGGTCACAAAGCAAGCCTCAACAGATAAAAGAAGACTGAAATAATCCCTTGTATCCTGTCTGATCACCATGGAATAAAGCTGGACTTCAACAACAACAGAAATAGCAAAAAGCCTACACACTCATGGAAACTGAACAACTTGTTACTAAATGACAGCTGGGTCAGGGAAGAAATAAAGAAAGAAATTAAAGCCTTTCTAGAACTCAATGAAAATAAAGACACAACATACCCTAACTTGTGGGACACAATGAAAGCAGTGCTAAGAGGAAAGTTCATAGCACTAAGTGCCTTCAAGAAGAAATTCGAGACAGCTCATTCAAGCAACTTAATGGCCCACTTAAAAACCCTAGAAAAAGAAGAAGCAGACACACCAAAAAGGAGTAGACGGCTGGAAATAATCAAACTCAGGGCTGAAATCAATCAATTAGAAACAAATAAAACAATTCAAAGAATCAATGAAACCAAGAGCTGGTTCTTTGAGAAAATCAACAAGATAGACAAACCCTTAGCCAAGCTAACTAAAAGGCAGAGAGACACCACCCAAATCAACAAAATCAGAAATGAAAGGGGGGACATAACTACAGACACTGAGGAAATCCAAACAATCATTAGGACTTACTTCAAAAGTCTATATGCCACAAAATTTGAAAATCTAAATGAAATGGACAATTTTCTTGATCGATTTGACTCACCAAAGCTGAATCAGGACCAGGTAAATCAACTAAATAGTCCTATATCCCCCAAAGAAATAGAAGCAGTCATCAAAAGTCTCCCATCCAAAAAAAGCCCAGGACCAGATGGCTTCAGTGCAGAATTCTACCAGACCTTCAAAGAAGAGCTAACTCCAATTCTCTTCAAACTATTCCACAAAATAGAAACAGAAGGAACATTACCAAACTCATTCTATGAAGCCACAATCACCTTGGTACCTAAACCTCACAAAGACTCAACAAAGAAAGAGAATTTCAGGCCAATCTCCCTTATGAACATTGATGCAAAAATACTTAACAAAATACTTGCAAACCGGATCCAAGAACACATCAAAGATATTATCCACTATGACCAAGTAGGCTTCATCCCAGGTATGCAGGGGTGGTTCAATATACGGAAATCCATCAATGTGATCCACCATATTAACAAACTGAAAGAAAAAAACCACATGATAATCTCCCTAGATGCTGAAAAAGCATTTGACAAAATCCAACATCCATTCATGTTTAAAGTATTGGAGAGATCAGGGATACAAGGCACATATCTAAATATAGTAAAGGCGATATACAGCAAGCCTATAGCCAACATCAAACTGAACGGAGAGAAACTTAAAGCAATCCCACTGAAATCAGGGACAAGACAAGGCTGCCCACTGTCTCCATATCTCTTCAACATAGTACTGGAAGTCCTTGCTAGAGCAATAAGACAGTCGAAGGAGATCAAGGGGATACAGATGGGAAAGGAAGAAGTCAAATTATCACTATTTGCAGATGATATGATAGTATATATGAGTGACCCCAAAAACTCTACCAGGGAACTCCTACAGCTGATAAACACCTTCAGCAAAGTGGCCGGATATAAAATTAACTCAAAAAAATCAGTAGCACTCCTGTATACAAAAGACAAAAGGGCTGAGAAAGAAATTAGAGAAACAACACCATTCACAATAGCCACAAATGACATAAAGTACCTTGGCGTAACCCTAACCAAGGAAGTCAAAGACTTGTATGAAAAAAATTTCAAGTCTCTGAAGAAAGAATTAGAGGAAGATATGAGAAGATGGAAAGATCTCCCATGCTCATGGCTTGGCAGGATTAACATAGTAAAAATGGCCATCTTACCAAAAGCAATCTACAGATTTAATGCAATTCCCATCAAATTGCCAACACAATTCTTTACAGACCTGGAAAGAAAAATTCTCAACTTTGTATGGAATAACAAGAAACCGAGAATTGCTAAAACAATCCTCTACAATAAAAGATCTTCTGGAGGTATCTCCATCCCTGATCTCAAGCTGTACTATAGAGCAACAGTTATAAAAACTGCATGGTACTGGCATAGAAACAGAATGGTGGATCAATGGAATCGAACAGAAGACCCAGAAATAAACCCACACACTTACGGACACCTGATTTTTGACAAAGATGCCAAAACCATACAATGGAAAAATGATAGCATCTTCAACAAATGGTGCTGGTCCAACTGGATGTCTACATGTAGAAAAATGAAAATAGATCCATACTTATCACCCTGCACAAAACTGAAGTCCAAGTGGATCAAAGACCTCAACATAAAACCAGACACCTTAAATCGGCTAGAAAAAAAAGTGGGGAATACCCTAGAACTCATTGGTACAGGAGAAAACTTCCTGAACAGAACACCAACAGCACAGGCTCTAAGAGCAACAATCAATAAATGGGACCTCATGAAATTGAAAAGCTTCTGTAAAGCAAAGGACACCGTCATCAAAACAAAGCGACTGCCTACAGATTGGGAAAGAATCATCACCAACCCTCTATCTGACAGAGGACTCATATCCAATATATATAAAGAACTAAACAAGCTGAAAAGCAACAAACCAAGTAATCCACTTAAAAAATGGGGAACAGAGCTAAAGAGAGAATTCTCTGCAGAGGAATATCGAATGGCAGAGAAGCACTTAAAGAAATGCTCAACCTCATTAGCCATTAGGGAAATGCAAATCAAAACAACCCTGAGATTTCACCTTACACCCATCAGAATGGCCAAGATGAAAATCTCAAGGGACAACACATGCTGGAGAGGTTGTGGAGAAAGGGGAACGCTTCTCCACTGCTGGTGGGAATGTAAACTGGTACAACCACTCTGGAAATCAATCTGGCGCTTTCTCAGACAACTAGGAATAGCGCTTCCTCAAGATCCAGCCATACCACTCCTAGGCATATACCCAAAAGAGGCGCAAGTACACAACAAGGACATTTGTTCAACCATGTTTGTAGCAGCTTTATTTGTAATAGCCAGAAGCTGGAAACAACCCAGATGCCCCTCAACTGAAGAATGGATGCAGAAACTGTGGTACATCTATACAATGGAGTATTACTCAGCAATGAAAAATAAGGAAATCATGAAATTTGCAGGTAAATGGTGGGACCTGGAAAGGATCATCCTGAGTGAGTTGACCCAGAAGCAAAAAGACACTCACGGTATATACTCACTCATATAAACATACAATATAGAATAAACCCACTAAAAGCTGTACATCTAAACAAACTAAGCAAAAGAGAGGACCCTAACTAAAATGTTCAATCCCCATCCTGAAAGGCAAAGAGGATGTACATCAGAAGAAAACGAAAATAGGAAACAACCTCGGAACCCGCTACAGAGGGCCTCTGAAAGCCAGAAGAAAACAGGAAACCACCTTGAAACCTGCCACAGAGGGCCTCTGAAAGCTTCTGCAGTATAGACTGTCAAAGCAGATGCTGAGCCTGATGGCCAACTGATGGGCAGAGTGAATGGAATTTTATGTAAGAAGTGGGAAATAGTAAGAGCTGGAGGGAACGGGAACTCCACAAGCAGAGCAACAGAACAAGATAATTTGAACACAGGGAACTTCCCAGAGACTCATACTCCAACCAAGGACTATTTGTGGAGATGACCTGGAACCCCTGCACAGGTGTAGCCCATGGCAGTTCAGTGTCCAAGTGGGTTCCATAGTAATGGGAAGAGGGACTGCCTCTGACATAATCTGATTGGCCTGCTCGTTGATCACTTCCCCCTGAGGGGGGAGCAGCCTTACCAGGCCACAGTAGAGGACAATGCAGCCACTTTTGATGAGAACTGATAGACTAAGATCAGAAAGAAGGAGAGGAGGACCTCCCCTATCAGTGGACTTGGGGAGTGGCATGCATGCAGAAAGGGGAGGGAGGGTGGGATCGGCAGGGGAGGAGGGAGGGGCTTATGGGGGGATACAAAATGAATAAAGTGTAATTAATAAAAAATAAATAAAAGATTTAAAAAAAAAAACAAACATAAAAAAGGGAAAGAATGTAAAATCTAATTATATTTTATGCAATTAATGTCTTAATATACAAATAAAAATATTCTAAGGCAACTTTTCTGAAAACTGTTTATACTTACCTGTAAAGAGACTTTTGGCTACTTATTGGGTTCTTTGGATTCTTTTCCCTACTTCTCTATACTACTCCTATCACTTCCAACCCCACAACACTAGGTAGGAGAGAAAGAAGGATAGAGGGGAAAGGGACCATCAATATCATTAGACTACTTCCTGTTGATTAGGGGTGTCAAGTTCCTTAGGGCAAATTTGATCTTCATCTTCAGGATATCTCAAACCAGCAACCAGCAATCCAGTAAGCAGCAGCAGCAGCAGCAGCAGCAGAGGGAACAACATCAGGAGGAGCAGCAGTTGCCTCTCTGGGTTCTCTGGCATTTATGTACCCTTTGAAGAGTCCCCATAATTCCAAATGTAAACTATTTTCAGCTGGCAAAATCACACCCCTGCCAGAACAGGAGACCAATCATAGTTAGCTGTTATGGTCAATCTGAGGCAGTCCCGAACCAAATCTGGGGTTGAAACAAAAACATATTCATATAACACTTCTGTGTTTTTAAAGAAGCCAAAAAATGTTACTACACTTACCCTATCTTACTCTGCCCTGATGTAGAGGCTCTAGGTTTTTATACTCCATAAACCCCTCTTAATACTCAACCCTGCATCAAGCCAGAAAACTATTTTCTACTTATTTACCCAGTTCTATGAACCATTCCTACTAAGGGGTATCCTGGCTGTCATTTGGCTTTCCACCACTATGATACAACCCCAGAGATAAACAATTTGCAAAGAGGCAGCTTTCCAGTTATGTTTACTCCACTTCGTTGCTTTGGGCCTGTGAAAATAGTCCATTCTGTTGAGACTGTGGAGTATTCACTTTACAGTAGCTGGAAGCAATGACTTGGAGGGAAGGAAATGTTCTTACAATCTTCTTCAAGATCAACAATCCCAGTGATGTAACTTCCTTGTACTCAGACTCACTTCCTTAAGGTTCCATCACCTGCCAATGGTGCCATGGACTGGGAACCAGACTTTAGTGTAAAAGCCTTCAGGGAAAAATCCAGACCCAAGATATATAATAGACTCTTACATTTTCCACACTAATCTTAGCAAGTATCTCAGTACTTTAGTTCTCTAAACAACAATGTGTGGCATACTGACCACTACATTCTGGATTATTCTGAATCCTGGCAGGCAGTTTCCTCTTTGCATATACCCTGAAAGTCAACCAGAACAAAAGTGGTAGCTACTGGGCAAAGACCATCCATTTTACACTTTATGATGCTCTTATTGATGCCCCCTACAAATTTAATCCAGTATAAACTCCTTGTATTAAACACCAAACTACCTTGAGCTGGTAAACCAAAACTGCAAGAACTTTCTGTCAGATCCACAACACCCAAGCCTAAAATTCTATTCATGTTGTTTGTTTTTCTAGTTGAGACAAATAAATCCTTATTAACTATTATGTCAGCACCTAGAGATGAAATATCAACTTCATTTAAATATGATTTCTTCCGGTAAAAACTTCAAAATATTAATCCACGTCCAGCATACTAATAAATAAGACACACTTGTACACATGTTCAAAAGCAGTAAGAAAGGTTTCTGGTTTTTAAGATGTATGCATTTTATTTTATTTTCTGATTGCAATGCAAAACCACATAGTTCACTTTGAAGACAACAAAAGCAATCTCTGAAATGTTGTAGGTAATCCAACAGTTCCAACTGCATGGTTGATAGAATCTTCAGGATACACAAGAATGTAATATCCATAAAACTTAAAAGAAATAAGTTCTAAAACAACTGAGTGAGAAAGAGAAAGTAAGAGGAAAACTGGTTTTTCACAGGAGTATATGTATAACGTTCGTTTTAAACAACAGCCCTGTGGAACACTGGATGTAGAAGTAAAGTAAAAGAATGTAGGATAAATTAAAAAGAAACCATCAACAATCAGCAATTGCAGAATGAAAGAAAAATAGGAATTTCAAGGGCCTGACTTTAGAGTAGGATAGAACTCATAGGCTTTCATTCTTTCAAGGCCAAAGGTGTATATCAAAACAACTTAGAGCCAAAGAGAGACATCAAAGGGCTCAAAATGTGCCCTGGTATCCCTGAAGGAGAGAATGAGGTGAAGCACATTAGAAGCAGACACTTGAAGAACGCAGAGAGATTCAGGGATGGAGGAAAAAGGGTACAGACTGTAAAATGTGTTCCCTAACTTAGAAACAAGGACAAGGGTGCTCTGAAAGGCGGGGATGATTATGAAGTGCTGTAGGAAAGGAAAGGACAGCAGTCTTAATGGGTTGAGGTGAGGTGTGGCCAAAGGGGGCAGCACATTTTGAACAGCTTCTCAAAGCTGTTAAAAATTCAGGGAGAGATCTATAATGAATGAAAAAGCAAAGGACAGCATAGAAAGCTGGAATTAGCAGAAACAATGCAAACATTAATAGCAAGTTTGATCTTTATTTTTCCTCAGGAAAAAAAAAATAATTTCTCGGATCTTTTTTTTTTCTTTTGAATTTTGTTGTTTTTCTTATCAGTTACATTTTATTAACTCTGTATCCCAGCCGTGTCCCGATCCCTCATTCCCTCCCAGTCCCTCCCTCCCTCCCTCCCTCATCTCCACCCTGCCCTTTGCCAAGTCCACTGATAGGGGGGACCTCCTCCCCATTCATCTGATTCTCTTTTATCAGGTATCTTCAGGACTGGCTGCAAAGCTCTCCTCTGTGGCCTAACAGGACTGCTCCTCCCTTGGGGGGTGGGGAGGCCAAAGAGCCAGTCATTGAGTTCCTGTTAGAAATAGTCCTTGTTCCCCTCACTATGGGAAACCAATTGGTTACTGAGCTACCACAGGCTACATCTGAGCAGAGGTTCTAGGTTACATTCACACATGGTCCTTGGTTGCATGTCAGTCTCAGAAAAGACCCTGTGCCCAGATATCTTTGGTCCTTGTGGAGCTCCTATCCTTTCCTCATCGGACTAACTCCCCTTCTTTCTTATGATTCCCTGTACTTGCCAAAGGTTTGGTCATGAGACTTTGCTTTGAAAACACTGCTAGTTAGAGTTTTTCAAATGCACTCAGTAGACTCCTGTCAATGTTCAATGCACATCCCATCTGTCTTTCAAAACGAGGATTGATAATCTTACCCCATGTCCGCTCTCTTGATTATCTTTTTTAGGTGTATAGATTTCATTATGTTTATCATATCTTATAGGTCTATATAAGTGAGTATATACCGTGTTTGTCTTTCTCCTTCTGGGATATTTCACTCAGGATGATCTTTTCTAGATCCCACCATTTGCCTTCAAATTTCATGATTTCCTCCTTTTTGATTGCTGAGTAGCATTCCATTGTGTAAAAATACCACAATTTCTGTACCCATTCCTCCGTTGATGGACATCTGGGTTGTTTCCAGGTTCTGGCTATTATAAATAAAGCTGCTATAAACATGGTTGAGCAAATATCCCTTTTGTGTACTTGAGCAAACTTTGGGTATATACCTAGCAGTGGTATAGCTGGGTCTTGAGGAAGCACTATTCCTAATTGTCTTAGAAAATGACAGATAGATTTCCAGAGTGGTTGTATCAGTTTACATTCCCACCAGCAGTGGAGGAGGGTTCCCCTTTCTCCACAACCTCTCCAGCATGTGTTGTCCCTTGATTTTTTCATCTTGGCCATTCTGATGGGTGTAAGGTGATATCTCAGGGTCGTTTTGATTTGCATTTCCCTGATGGCTAATGAGGATGAGCATTTCTTTAAGTGTTTCTCTGTCATTCGATATTCCTCTACAGAGAATTCTCTGTTTAGCTCTGTTCCCCATTTTTTAAGTGGATTACTTGGTTTGCTGCTTTTCAGCTTCTTTAGTTCTTTGTATATACTCGATATTAGTCCCCTGTCAGATAAAGGGCTAATGAAGATTCTTTCCCAATCTGTAGGCAGGCTTTTTGTTTTGATGACAGTGTCCTTTGCTTTACAGAAGCTTTTCAGTTTCATGAGGTCCCATTTACTGATTTTTGCTCTTAGAGCCTGTGCTGTTGGTGTTCTGTTCAGGAAGTTGTCTCCTGTGCCAATGAGTTCTAGGCTGTTCCCCACTTTTTCTTCTAACAGATTTAGATCTTTAGAATACTTCTACTAAGTGGTAACTATTTGTATTTTTCCTCTGTTTTTTTTATGTTATCTCTTTAACACAACATCATCACAACAAAGACTAGTGTATGTATTAGAATGTATGAGCATTATATATTTCAGTTATTCACCACTCACTTGATTCACCACTCAGATCAAGTACTCATTACATGCTTTGTGTTATGAGTATGTGTTATGCTTGTGACCGGGTCACATTGTCTCCTGTCCCCTTTCCTTGGACTCTTACTCCTGTTCACAAACAACCTTTATCTTGATTTTTCATAACTTTTCTGTGTAACATATTTCCAACACAGTTTAATAGAATTCTAGGATTTCCCCACCATGAAGTCAAATACATTCCAACAGTAACTTGTTTTTTTTTTTTTTTTTGTTTTGTTTTGTTTTATAGCTGTAAAAGTGGATGGGAACAGATGAAATGACTCAAGGATGTGAAAGCAAAGCCTGACACCTGAGTGCAGCCTGTTTCCCATAAGTAGCCTCTGCCATCACAGTACAGAGGAATTTTTGTGTAGATGTCTGTACACATGAAAGCACATGCATGTGCATGTGAACATGCACATACACAGAAGGAATGAACGTAAATGTAAAAATATTCAAGAATGTGGCAGGTATTTTTGTATTTCCTAGATAACCCAGACTGTCCTGCAACTCACTGTAGAGACCAGACTGGCTCAAATTCACAGAGATCTACCTGCCTCAGCCTCCACAGTGCTGGGATTGAAGGTGTGTACGACCATATTAGTCTTAGAGGTTCTTCTTTAGACAAGGCTCCTCTGCTGATCCTGACAAACACATGTTTTAGCTGTCAACATCAACTTCAGGTGAGGGTTCCTCTCTATATTATCCCGAGAAAGTGACTTTGGTCAGTCATAACCAAAAGCAGAATGAAGGCTCCTCTTCACCTCCTCCTACCTACTTACAACCATGTAGAACTCAAGCAAATCTATCTCTCTTTGCTTGTACCTCCACTCACATTCATTGAAAGAGTTTTGTAGTCACTCCATACTTAAGCCATTCTTATTTTTTTCTTTTTAGGGCATGGCTGTTAAAACATTAGATGCTAGAAATATAATAATCATTTAATACTTAGAAATGATTACATTAAAGAACTTGGATATTTTTCTTAATAAGTACTTTTTTGGAAAGAGAAAGAGGAGGAGGAGACAGTGGAGGGGGAAGAATTTTTTTTTATGTCCCAGTAAATCTTTTTCTCAATCACAATCTCATATAATACCACTACCATGGAAAATGTCAAGATTACAAAATTGCCTAATCAATCTTGAATAATATAAAATTGCTTCACTTTTATTTACAAAGTTTCCTCAAGTATACAGGCTAAAATATGATTATTTTGCACAGGAGTTCATATATGATAAAATCATCACAAATTTTTTAATTGGAAACCAAATTTTACATAATATAGTTAGAACAATGCCTGTTTTTTTAAAATGAGAGAATGAATACAAATCTCTTAGAGATGGGTTGGACATCTCTCTTATTCAAATATTGATTTTTTTTCATAGCAGAATGCCAATCCCATCTTCATTTTGAAAAGAAAATATGAATAACCAATAACTATGAATAAACAATTCCTCAGAAAAATGAAGTACACATTTATGAATATGCTTTGAAATTCTAAAATTATAACACTTCTTTAGATATTTGAAACAGGAATAAATGCAGTTTCTGAATAATCTCTTAAGAAAATCCACAGACAGTTTTTATTTACATAATTAAAAATAATATTATTGAAATTGATGATCTTGGCTGCAAAGAAATCTTTACTCCTCCTCCATATCTTCCCTTCAGTATAATTATTAGAGAAAGGTCATGTTAATAAAAACTCACTGTAAAATAGATGGTTGAATAGGTAGCTGTTGTTTGACACTATTGGAGATGAGAACAAACATCTATTCACTCTTGTTAGGAAAGTGAAAACAGACTAAAGGTCTCTGAGTTACTTTTCTATTGCTGTGACAAACACCCCAACAAAGACACCTTATGAAAGAAAGCATTAGATATGAGGGCTTACAGTGTGAGAGGGTTAGAATCCATGACCATAATGATAGAGAAGGTGGCATCAGGCAGGCGGGCATGTGGCTGGAGCAGTAGCCAAGAACTTCCATCAGATTCAGAAGCACAAATCAGAGGGAGATAATTGACAATGATGTGGGCATTTGAATTTACAAAACCCACCCCCAGTGACCTCTTTCAACAAGGCCACTCTTTCTAATGCTTCCCAAATAGTTCCACTAACTTGGGACCAAGCACTTAAATATCTGAGCCTATGGGCATTCTCATTCAAAACACCATACAAGGACACCACAAAAGTTTAATGAATTTACTGGGGTTACCTATAGGAGAATGGATAAGAGGCAAAATACAGAAGCAGAAATGACTCATCATCAAAACCACACCTTAGATCATGAAAACTGGAAACCTAGGCCATACTTCACGCCCTTAAGGCACCTGAACATCCTAGAGAGTGTCCTTTACAGACAGATCTGTTGGTCAGATCTTCTTCCAGCAAGCTTATCTGGTTTTACACCTTCCAGGCAGCTCAGCGTGTCTGAGAGTATCTCTCAGCACTCCTTATTGCTTATATATGCTTGGAGGACAGAGAGGCCTAGTGAATTGTGTCAGTTTCATGGACTTCCTGAACTAGCGTAAGAGGCCTCTCTGCATGGTGAAATGTTTCACCTTTCTTCAGAACAACTTGTGTCTTCATGAGCTTCCCTCCATAATGAGGAAATTGAAACAAAGCAATAGTAAAATGGGCTCCATATCCCAAGGATGTTACTATGTCATACACAACAAAATTGTTTTTTTTTTTTAAATTTTTCTAGTGTGTATTCATTGTATAAAATAATGGGCTCTATAATAATATTTTAAGTATATCATTCTTTTCTGAAATAGTTTCCCTTCTCCTTTATGTCCCCTGTGTGTGTACATATATGTGTGTATGTGTACATACTTGTTCAGATGTATATATGTGTGTGTGCATGTATGTGCATGTGTTTGTATGTATGCATGTGTGTTCAGTGTGTGTGTGTGTGTGTGTGTGTGTGTTCAGTATGTGTATGTATGTAGAGATAATATCTCACAATAGTGCCTGGCTTATAACCAGACCGAGTGATTGCTCTGATTTACATTTTAGATGATCTTGGGAAATAGACTCAGTTGTAACACATGCAAGGCAGTGATTCCTCTTGCTGGCCTGCATGGTGCTCTTGCTTTCTGTCCCCATCGCCCTTTGAAAAGTTCCCATGACTTCCACAGGTCCTTGATTTTGTGAGTTTACAGAAATTTTATAGTATTCATTGTTTTGAAACCATGTGAAATTCCTTGCCTTTTAAATTGTGTTCCTGATTTCCAAAGTACAAACTGAAATACCCTACACTTTACAAAGGCAACTACAGAGCACATTATGCCGCATAATCGACAAAATCCCAAAATATCAGCCCTGGGTCTGATCTCTGAGCTAATGCAATTGGAGACAAAGGTCTCTGGTATTTGCTTTGGTACATTCAAAGCATTATGAAAATCCATAAATAAAATAATTGCCATTTAAATTGTTGTTCTGTTCTGAAAACCAGATAATCAGGAGAAAGCCACACACAACGCTGCAGCTCTTTGTTTCATTTGTTGGAACGGTTCATCCCTTCAGCTCTACTTTCTACATTCAGGGCATGACTGAATGAAATGTAGTTAAAAATGGAAGGAAATTTATTTTCTTTTTATGAGAACTTTCACCTATTAAAGGTTAAACAAAAGGTGAAGACAATTTCATTTATTGTGAATACAAATGACTTAGCTTTGACTATTTACATGTCAAATAGTAAATGATCAGTTTCTACCAGTAACCAAATTTGTTCACATTTGTAAATAGGAAGTTATGTCCTTTTAAAAATTTATACAATTAAGCAACTAAATGGGTATTTTTAAAAACAAATTTAAGAAAAAAAAAACCTTCTTTTATTAACATTTTTGCTTAGGTCTCTATTAGGAAACAAAACCTGTCCATTTATTTCCCTGTCTTAATAATTTTTTTTCTGATAGCTTATTTGAAGCAAGTCTTAGAAGAAATGGAAGTCATTGCATAAAATCATTCAAAAGGAAAAAGATTATATCTACATGGTTGAGAACTGAAGTAATTTAAATCTGCACAACTTGCTGTGTGGCTCTGCATCTCCTCAGAAACTATGCCCGGAAATAATTTTTACATTTATTCAAACTACTGCATAAGTGAGCTGTAATTACATACGAATGCATCATCTTTAATTATGTCTAATTTGGATGTTACCTGTAAACACTGTTGAGTTTATTCCAATTGGGGTGGAGTAACAGTTAGTTAAAGTAATATCCATAATTTCAAAGATTTTAGGCTGTAATGGCTCCTGTTAAGTAAAGTACATTTACTAACTAACCTTGGTTGGAGAGAAAATAGAGAAATATATCAGCATATCAAGGAACGATGGTGAAGGCTAAGACATTTTTTTAGATATTAGAAAAAATTATGCTTGGGAAGTAATATTTTAATGACAAACATAAGCCCACATTGAATTAACATGATATTGTTCTTTTCATGAACTGAGATGTTTTATTATTGCTTCATATTCATGATTTTCTTGTAAGGAGTGGAAAGGTCCAGTGCCAGGTCAGCTGGGGAGTCCACACAGACTCATCATCTTGTGTCTTGATTTTTTCTGATTTCACAGAAATGTGCACCAGGGAACTACCCACAATGCCCATGGTGAGGAGGATGATCACTACAGCAATGCTTCTGGTGACCCAGATCCATCTTTACCAGGCAAGAGCAGGAAGAGACACCCGGAGGACCTTTGAATGCAGAGTAGGACTGAAGTCTAAGGCTAGGTATACCAGTGGGTGTGACAGAAAACGCCTCTCAGATTTTAAAGACATATTGCATTTTCATTTTATGTATATGAGTGTTTTGCCTGCACAGAAATCAGAAGAAAGCATCAGGTTCCCTGGAACTACAATTACACGTGGCTGTGTGAATGTTGAGAATTAAACTCAGGTCCTTTGCAAGAACAAGAGCGTTTAACTACTGAGCTTTCTCCCAAGCCCCAAGAAATTTGTAAATATTTAGAATACCATGTTTTAAAAAAAACGATTTAGAATCATGTGTAGTGTTTGAAAGAAGTTTAGATATTGTATCTGATGCTACCCATCTTTGTCATTTCCAGGGGATGTTCAGTCACTATCAGCTAAATATGAAGAATGGCAAGGAGTTAGCTGGTCCTCAGGTATGCTTTGAAGTAATCATAGTTATCGTAAGTTCTTCTCTCTGTCTCCAGACATTATATACTTCTTTATTGTTTTTCATCCATTAGCCTTTACTTTAACCTCTTTGCAAATATTTCATCCCGCATGCGCTCCTAGGACTGAGCTCTCTGGTGAAAAGCAAAACGAACCACCTTTCATCGGTGCTCCATGGTCAGTACTAATAGCATCACATTCAGCTGTGGTATGTTAGGAAAGTGGAAATCCCCTGCTTTGGTTTATTCACCTATAAACAAAAACAAAACAAAACAAAACAAAAAACAAACAAAAAACCGAAACAACAAAAAAAATAGTAATCCTATTCTCACACCCTAAGTTATGCAGCTATTGTGAAGAATAATTAATGTATGAAGCTTCTTTTTGAAATCTAAAATGTCAATAAGTATGACATAGCATTAACGATTACTCAACTACCTCAGGTGCCTCAGAGCCTTCCCTTTTCTTCCCTTTTTTAATGCACAGATTTGAAGTACCCTTAACTGCCATGACATGATATGGGCTTAGGGTTCATCACTATACATTTTTTTCAGGTTATTAACATTTCTAAACATATAATTTGTAATAAGAACTTGCTAGATACTTACCTCTACTTTATAATTTCATTGTTAAAATCTTAATTTTCCTTTTTGAATAATAAAATAAGGCTTAGGAATGCTATATAACACACGCAACTTCACACGGGCAGTAGACAGTGGGGTAAGTAGTATATTTCATGAATCTCACCAGAGCCTGAATTCTCCATCTCTTGTGCAGTTGTCATTTGGTCTGTATTCAGCATTTGTTTATCATGAATATTGTATTATATCTGAAGTATATGAAAGTTAATGAGCAGAGAATCCATCTTCAGAAAGCTCAAAATACAACAGAGGCATTACATAAGAAAACTTGTCCAAGAAAATGCAACGTAGTAATTTTCATAACAGAAATGAGAATAAAGACACTATTATTCCTTTGGACATGCCATATTTACTGGGCAGCTGAAGATTTATTTATTTTATTTTATTATGCTTTGTTTGTCCTGTCAAGTAGCACCTGGCTGAGTACCTCATGAAGGCACTAACATAAATGACATCAGGTGCCTCATAAGGTCACTCATGAATCACAGAGAAAGTTAAACAAGGTCCTTTCCAATATGTTCTCAAACTTTTAGACTCTAAGCACTTAAGCTGGGATCAAATAAACCCCAAAGTTGTATTTACTCAAACTAATATTTTACAACCTACACATCTGTGGTTGATTGTTTAGAAGCTAAGTGCAAAACTTGACATTTTTCTTTTATGAAATGCCTCTCTGTCAAGTGTGATGTGCTGTTCTTTGGGAAAAGCTGCGTTCATCATCAGCTTGACTGCTCTGAAGCCCAGCCTTGCATCTTCTGTAAATGTTATTTGCATGCCCTTGTTGTCCTCACTTATTCAACAGAATTTATTAAGCTTTTGCCCTGGCCAGTTGCCATGCTGATGCAGGTAGGGGAGAAATGCTCAGACCAGTTAATGAAAAAGCACAGAGTGTCATGGTCAATACTGCTATTGAAGGATGTATGGTGGGTGGATTGTCTAATTGAGGTAGATATGAAGGTAGAGCAAGTGAGGTGAGAAATGTTGTGGCATGGTCATGAGACACAGGGAGATTTATGAAGAGGCTTCTTCCCACATAAAGGAATAAACTGTGTACTCTGAGGAGGGTACAGAGGAGGGGGAAATATAAATAACTGTGAATGAGTTAGATAAGGCTATGATATGGGATGTTCGGTGAAGATAAGGAAAGTGATGCTGTAAGGGTCTTTCAAGCATCCGAGAATGAAGAGTATCTTCAAGCTTATATTGAGAACACATTCCCGTAAACATCAGTAAACCTGTTTGTGAGGTAGTGCTATCCCTTTAGCCAAAGGGCATTGTATATTCACTATGCCTTGATGCTGCAGCGTGGATCAATAAAAGGAGATGGGGAAGAAAAGAACAATACAGAAAAGGAGGAAACAAGAAAAAGAGAAGTGACTTTTGGGATCTGAAATGTACTTTAGTGCTACAGCCTAACACATGTGTGACCTTGAAATTTACCACTGGCACCACAAAGACAGAGCAACAACAACAAAAACAAAGAATGACCTCTTATCACAGACAATGAAAATACAAGGCTGCAATAGATGCATCTCAGGAAACAGTATGGCTTAAATGTCAGAAGTGAGGGTTTTCTAAAAGGATGACTGACTCTCAGTCATGAATAAACACCTGAGTTCTGCTTCTAAGCCCAAAAATGCACACACACACTACAAAAAAAAAAAAAGCTAGGCAAGAAACTAAAATTTGACAATCCATTTTGAGGCATAGCTAAATTCTAAAGAAATCTCACATATAGGTCTTCTTGTTAAACTGTCAAAACTATTTGTAGTTGATTATTCCTTAAATCCAGAAAATTCTTGGCAAAGAATTATAACAAAATCCTTAGAAAGTATGATAGAAAACAAGAAAACTTTTAGCATGAACTAGTTATTTAAAATTCATTAAGCAATGTGCATATTGAACAAGTTACTATCAAGACATCTTTGTGTTTGTTTTTTGAGCTTTGTGATAATTAAATAGAACCAGCTCATTGAATAGTGATTTAAATACTTCAGTAGATTCACAATGAACATGGCTTCTATTGCCATATAACCTCTGGAATGCCCCAGGTTTTATTCAATTGAAATATGAAATTCAAAGGAAGTTCCAGAAATCCCTTATCTTCTTTGTTTCCTTGTTTGTTATTCCCCCAAGGGTGTCTTGCTCCTTTAAAAATTCCCTAAAATTCCACAATCCTCTTTTATTTGGGGATTGGATGGAGGATGGGGATTGAACACATGGCTTCACACATGCCAGGCAAATGCATCACCACTGAGATACATCCTGAGTCAAACATCAACCTCTTAATAATTGTCATAAATACCATTTATATTGTGTAACCTTACATTTAACAAGTAACTTTAAAAATTCCTGTGTGAGGTATGGATGTTTTATTTAATTGTCTAGACTTAGAATCATCGGAAAGTCCAAGACTAGACCCCCTTTTTTCTGAATAGCAGTAACAAATGTGTGCAAAATATCTAAACACTGAAATTGAAGTTTTTTTTTTAATATAATGATTGCCCAGTGATAGATTTGAATTTGAACGTCCACGGCCCTCTCAGAGGAGTCATTCCCCCAAAGACCAAGTGACATGCCTCATCTCCCTTTGCCATCTATTTCACCAGCTGTTCATAGTTGTACTCTTAGCCCCGTGTCTTCTCTTTTCGCTGTTCTGTGTTCTTGGTCTCATTTCTCATTCTAGGCCAAGCACATATTTTTGCTGGCTCTTCATTGTATAACTATGCACGGACACTGCTTTATTGGTATTCTTCTATTTCCAATAACCTTTAACATCTTGGCAGAAAAAGAAAGCCTTTCTTCTGAAATTCAGCTATGTTCTGCTCTGTGTATTTTATGTTGAACATACTTTCCATGTTGCCACCTAAAGTTGAACAGGTTCTCCTTATGTACATGTATGTGTATATGATGTATATGTATGTGAGGTGTATATATATGTAAATGTATACTTCATGGTAGACTCTGTATGCATAATTGAGATATATTGAAGAAAAGTGGTAGATTATCACAGTTTTATTGATTTAATATAATGTGGAGTAATTTAACTTTTGTTATTATCCTAACTTTGTATTTTCTACTCAAGGATGTCCACAGTATTTGGTCATGTCATGTTCTGTTTTAAAATAAGTGGCATGACTGACTTGACTTGATTTCTCCTGTGAGTTTGCATTTTATTTTATTAACCGTCATCTGAATTCTATAAGCTTCTTACTCCTCTTTAGTTACCTGTGCATTATACTTGAATCACGCTTCCTTCTTGTTCTCATCCCACACAGCACAGACACCTGCTACCTATTACACTCTTACGCGATTATTTGTATGTGTGTCTTCACAGCATAAGAGCCACTGAGAATAGAACTGCTCACAGGCTCACATTAAGTGAATGGATGCTTGTCGTCATCCTCAGTTCGTCTCAGCTTGAAAATTCCAATCCGCCTAAAGTCAATTTGAGTAAACACCTAACTCTTTTCTACCTGATGCATTGCATTCTGAGTCCTAGAGAACACACTGTGATCTAAATTTATAAAACAGTATTTCCCAACAGGCAGGTGACAGTCATGCTGCCACCCATTAACATTAGTTTAACTTCCGCAAACTAAAACATAAGAATTTTCACAGATATTCAGCCACATCTTTCATGAGAGAAAAATTCCAGGTGTTTGTGATTGACAGTCCAAAGTATGGCTATTTGTTTAATTAGAGTCAACGATACTTATGATGCCCTGTGTGTGCACTTACTCTTGTCTGTAAAGTTCATGGCAGCCTGAAAATGTCATGAGACAGGATTTGTGCTTGCTTAGACTGCTAGGTTGAAATCCTTAGTTTTTTCTTCATTAATCATGTGACTTTACTAGTATAAAGTACATTCACCAAAAATGCATAAGTTGAATCCATAAAGTATGCCTAATATATGGAGATATGGCCTTTAAGGAGATGATTAAGGTTGAATGATGACACATATCAATCTTAATCTGATAGCTTGCTGTTCCTATAAGGAGACTCCAAGATCTCTCTCTCTCTCTCTCTCTCTCTCTCTCTCTCTCTCTCTCTCTCTGTGTGTGTGTGTGTGTGTGTGTGTGTGTGAATAAACAGCTTAAAGACTCCATTTAGTACTGCTCATATGAACCTAATTTCAGGACTGACAACTTGGCACTGTATAATTAATTAGGGTGCTTATCCCTAGAAAAGAGTAGTTTTCCCTCTCTCAACAGTAATTACTTACTTGTAGTCTAGAGGTGGCGTCCCTTGTGATTTTTCTTGTCCATGTTAACATACCTGTTGTTGGTGTCATTATTCTGGTCTTGATTAGGCAACCATATTGTTGAAGTGTCATGGGTAGAACCTTCTCTGTAATTTTTGGGTGGACACAGTCTTACAGCAGATGTCTCATCCCTCTAACTCTCATATTTCTGTACCCTCTCCTGAGATGTTCCCTAAGTCTAAGATGCTGTATTTATGTAAAAAAAATATGTATAAATTGGGGCCCACAATCCATTGTTCTGTATATTTTGACCAATAGTAGTTTCCTGCAGTAAAGAAAGTTTTCTGCACAGAGAAGTTTTTGATGAGCAGTAAGAGCTAGACTTTTCTGTGGGCATAAGGATGAGTATTTCAAATGCAGTTAGGGATTATGCTGGTTTAGTAAAGGTTCCCCTCTAAAGATTCATGAACCCACTAGCCCTGAGTATTTGGCTAGGTTTCCAGTACCAATCATGATTTGTTTCCTGTTGAGTCTTGAATCCAATTACAGCTGTTGGTTTGCATGCCACTGCTGCACTTTTCGAAATGTCTTGCAGGTTGGGCATTATTGTGCCTCATAGGTGGCACAGCAAAGTACAAGTACTGATTGTCACTCTCTGCTTTGGTACCTTGCATATCACCTTCTGATACCATGAAAACTAGTCTCCAGGGAGAGGCTTTTCAGATAGATACAGCCAGAATCTTCTAAATCATGTCTGAAAAGCCTGCTATCTTCAGCAACAGGTACTCAACTTCAGCCCCTGGGAGGCAACCAATGACAAGTGTCAATATTGTTTGGGGAGTTTCTTGGACTTCATTGACCACTAACTCAGAAAGAGATTTCTCATGACTGCTGCTGGGTTTCTGAGAAGGGCTTTTGCCAGGAACCAACCCTATTGGCAGTGCCTTGAGCTCAGTTCTGTAGTTTAAGCCATCCAGTATCCTGTTACAGTAGCTTGAGCAGACCAGGATGACTGCTAATAGATCACCCAACTTGTTCTGAGCCTTAATTTTTGCCGCAAAGTTACTATATTTTCATGGATTTTTGTTTTTTACTGAGGAGGCATTCAGAGGAAACAACTGGCTCTTAACACATTGCCTGGCACTTAGGAAGTATTCAGAACTATTAGCTACTATCATCACTTCACTATGAAGCCATTCCCTGGGGCTTGGGGCCTTGTAATTCAGAACCCTTGAATGATACTGAGGTAACTCAGTCAAGAGTTTTACCAATAAGAACTCTGTGAAGTCCTGGACAGTTTAAGAACACTCACATAAAGCTGTTGTCCTTGCTAATGCTGGTAACTCCAAAGAAACTATAGTCGTAATTGATGAGGCCTTTTAATTAACGAAAAAGACAATTTGCCCATGGCTAGGGAGTAATGGTTATTAATTAGTAATTAATTAATAAGTTTACATCCATACAAAAAAGATAGGTAGAGAATGTAAAGAAGGCAAAGAATGTTAATAAGTTGTTGGAAACTGATAAGAGCATGTGACTTTCACTTCATCTTATGGACACTTTTCACCAGAATATGCCTCATTTAAAGGTATTATTGGTTCCCTATAAGTCTACTTTTATCTGTACACTAAATTTCTTTTTAGTTGGAGGCATGTTTTCTATAGGGGATAGATTTTCAACCCACATGTGTTAAATAGCTCTGTTTATTTCATTTCCACTGGTCATCTTTGCATGTAGCACCTACAAAGCTCATCTAGAACAATTTTGTGTACTTTTGTGCAAAGAAGCATTGTCCATTGGAAGGAAGCCTATAGTCTTAATTCTAAGCAACCGCACCTGCACCCCCTCTACGTTCAGTGAATTTCTGCCCCTCTGTGCCTCATTGCTATGCTTTGTGCCCCTGCTGCCCAGACTGTCAGGGGGATTTGTACTATTTCTGTGTGTTGGCATCAGTAGGATCATCTACTTTCCACCATTTCCCTTCTCCCTGTCTATCCTGTCAGAGCTGGCATGCCTCATTCCATAGCACTTGCCATTTCCTCCATTTCCTCCAAGTGGCTAAGACAACCAAATGCTTGCAGAGACTGGACTCAGAGCCCTGCAGAAATAAATCCTGATGTCACTCAGAACATTCATGTGCTTTGTGAGCGCAGCAAATTAACTATATTTACTGTGCCAGTTGTGGTGTCTGGAGTTACATCCAGTGTTTGTTTCACATTTATATTGGTAATGCTCCTGTCTCAGCCTCTCTTCTTAATATCACTTTGTGGAAAGCACTTCCCTTTCCCACAGTTGTTCATTAAGATCAGCTTTGCTGCTAACATCCACCTTCATGTCTCCTTACTGAGACAGAGACAAAGCTGTCTTAGTTGTGTATTTTCATAGTTCAGACCATTTTTATATTGCTGCCACCTATTTTCTAGGTCATTTTTACTTTTCGCTCTAACATTTTTATTATCCAGATTATAGCTATTAATTACATCCATATTGGTAACATTTGTTTTACTTTCACCAATGTTCATATTTTTATAAGTTATCTTAGTGGCCTGACAGTTTGAAAGTGGACCAAGTCTTACTTATCTGTAATAACCCATCACTTTTTAAATATTGCTCATTTAAAAAACATTTAACTATAAAGAAATTTTAATCCATCAACATGGCTGCTGTGGCAAGGGATCACATCCAAAGACTTTCTAGGTCTACATGACCCTGCTGACCTATGCAGGCGTGCTTTATATTACACAGTGATCTGGCTGGAATACAGACATTACCTTAGTACGTACCTTTAATCCCAAATAATGTAGGTAAGGTTAGTTTGTAGAAGGAAGTAGCCATGTTTGAAAGTGATGTCTCATTGAGGGGCAAAGTGATAAATCAGAGAAAGATTTGACAGAATAGGATATACCCAACTTTCAGGAGAAAAAAAATACAACAGGAAGGAAGGGCCATTTAAGAGGGCAGTGAGAAGAGTCAGTGGTCAGTCAGTGCAGGGTGCAGAGAGTTGGAAGTCAGTGCATTGAGTAGTGCAGTGACGTGGAGTTGAGTTCATTCATGAGCTTATGTAGTTCAGAGCAGGGCAGCAGAGGCAGTTGATCCAGAGAATAGGAAGGAGCCAGAAGATTAGAACGCATTGCCAGAGGTAGATTTAAGCCAAGCAGAGCAAGTCAGTGAAAATGCAAAAGAAGCCAGATTGAATTAGTAATCTTGGATAAGAATTTGACACAAAACAGTTGAGTTGAACCAGCCAATCAGAGTTCAGAAACAACTAGAAGGGATGAGCTTACTCAGAAGTAAGCCTCTGAAATGACAATTATATCTGGCAAATAAAAGTTACTTTTACATTTATTACTCAATATTGCCAACTAATATGATATTTTATTGCTAAATTCTACATATTTGCCTCCCTGCATTCATCCATTGATCCATCTATCTATCTTTCTATATCTATCTACCTACCTACCTACCTATCTATCTATCTATCTCAGATTTTCTATTACTTTCAAAATTTTCTTAACTTTGATAAATATAATTCTGGATAGCTTTTGGTTAGCTAGTTGTCTAAGTTGGTGAGGGGTAGAAGAGCATATGAGTATTATCCAGTTACCAAATGTGAGATATGTCTTTTTCATTCATGGCCTTTATTTGTGTGTTCTACATACATTGCTTGGATGTTTTGAACTTTTAGTGTTGGCATTATTTTAGCTATGCAGAAGAAATGGCAGAGAAGTAAAACTGTTCCCATGTATCTTTCACCCAGATTTTTTAACACTCATCTTTCCATAACTGTCATACATTTACCAAAAATGAAGAAGTTTATATTGGTGTAAGATTTTTAAATGGAATGAAGACTTAATATCGACGTTCTTGTTCTGGTCAAGTACCTAATCCATACCCCATGATGTTGGTCAGTTTTACAGTACTGTAGCCAATAGTTTGGATGATTAACTTATGGAGATGAAAAGCATATTTAGAAGGTTTCATCAGTCCATGATCAGCAAGCCCCACTGTTCTGGACCCATGTCAGAAAATCACGGCAGGTAGGACATAACAGAGCAAAACTGCTTGTGGTTTATCCTGTAGATAAGCAGGGAAGGAAGATGAGGAGGGTTCCCCAGTCCCCTCCTAGTGCATTCCCTGAAAGACAATAAGACATCACACAGAACCTTATCATTTAAAGTTTCTGCCACTTTCCAATAGTTCCAAACTGGAAATGAACACATGGGCTTTTCAGCAGTACCCCAAGTAAACTCTAGCACCACACTGAATTTAGTTGCAGTGTCTTTTGGGTTGCCTTTTGTTTTTCACAGCCAATTTTTCTGTTTTTTCCTCTTCTTTCATGCCCTTCACCTATTTACTTATTTAATATTTGTCTTTATGTTACTTATTATATATTTTTATTTTATTATACATTGTTATTTTATGGAATTTCCATGCAAGTGCATAATGTATTTTAGTATGCTAAGAAGTATTGGGGGGTGTTTTATAGAATGTTGTTCATGTTAAGCATGCCTGGTGTTTGTTTATATTTTCTTTCATGATGTGATATTAGCCTGAATCAAGTAGATGTATTAGAAGGTGCTGATCAGTTTTTAGCATTGTTAATTTTTTATTTTCCCCTTTGTTTGTAAATATTTGGAGGAAGTCACTTCAAGCATTTGCCAATACACTGTTTCTTTCTAAACTTTCTCTCGTTAATTTCAGCACTCATTAGCTGAATAACCCTATATTAATTATTGTTTGAGGATTGCAAATTAGTCACAATACATCTGGAAAGAGCAGATTTGCTCTTACCAACTCATTTATTCATTTCATCATGTGTATATAACAGCTTGGGATGGTAAATACTTACTTTGTTCCACAATTTATAATTTTAATTCCTTGCTTGGCCACTGTGTGTTCTTTCTATTTATACCTGTGTCCTTTGAGTATATTCTTTAAAATAAACATTTAATTTTGAATTTAATTTTAGATTTTTAGAAAAGCTGTTGTGAAGTAATAAAAACAGCATGGACTGGCATAGAAACAGACTGGAGAATCAATGGAATTGAGTCAAAGACCCAGAAGTAAACTACGTATGTACAGACACCTGATTTTTGGCAGAGAAACCAAAACCATACAATGGAAAAAAAGAAAGCATCTTCAATAAATGGTGCTGGTCTAACTGGCTGTCTGCATGTAGAAAAATGCAAATAGATCACATTAATCA
The DNA here is from genome assembly GCF_907164565.1 of Psammomys obesus. Taxonomy (NCBI): domain Eukaryota; kingdom Metazoa; phylum Chordata; class Mammalia; order Rodentia; family Muridae; genus Psammomys; species Psammomys obesus. The sequence goes on along the minus strand of NW_026590707.1, from coordinate 3,641,256 downwards.
CCCTGCACAACAAAACTAATGTCCTAGTTGATCAAAGACAATTTAAAATGAGACACACTAAGTCTGTTAGAGGAAAAAGTGGGGAAGAGCCTAGAACTCATTTGCACAAGAGACAGCTTCCTGGACAGAACACTAAGAGCTCAGGATCTAAGATGAACAATCAATAAATGGAACCTCATGGGACTGAAAAGCTCTGTAAAGTAAAGGACACTGTCAACAAAACAAAATGACAGCCTACAGCTAGTAAAAAAATCTTCACCAACCTTATATCTGAAAAAGGGCTAATATCAAGAATATGTAAAGAACTCAGGAAGTTAAACACCAGCAAACCAAGTAATCCAATAAAAAATGGGATACAGAGCTAAACAGTGAATTCACTACAGAGGAAAATTGAATGACAGAGAAACACTAAAGATCCTAAATAGCCTTAGTCATCTGGAAAATAAAAATCAAAACAACCCTTAGATTTCCAACTTATACCCATCAGAATGTCTAAGATCAAAAACTCAAGTGACAACACATGCTGGAAAGGATGTGGAAAAAAGGGGAACCCTACTCCATTGCTGGTGGGAAAATAAACTTGTACAACCACTTTGGAAATCAATCTGATGCTTTCTCAGAAAACAGTGAATAGTGCTACCTCAAGACCCAGCTATACCACTCTTGGGCATATATATCTGAAAGATGCTCAACCATAAAACAAGGACATTTGCTCAACTATGTTCATAGCAGCTTTACTCTTAATAGCCAGTATCTGGAAACAACCTAGTTATCCCTCAACAGAGAATGGATACAGAAATTGTGGTACATTTACACAATGGTATTACTTAGCTATTAAAAATAAAAAAATCATGAAATTTGCATGCAAATCATGGAGCCAGAAAAGGTCATCCTGAGTGAAGTAACCCAGAAACAGAAAGACAGTCATGGTATATACTCACAAGTAGAAATTATCCATATAATATAGGATATACACACTAAAATCTACAGACCTAAAGAAGCTGCACAACCTAAAGAAGGACCTTAGGGAAGGTGCTTAATTCTCATTCAGACGGAAAAAGAGGATAGACGCCATAAGCAGTAGAAGAAGGAACAGGACTGGAGCCTAACACAAATGTCCTATGAAAGACTGCACCCATTATGTGATCAAATCAAAGCAGATGCAGAGACTTATAGCCAAACTTTGGACAGAGTTCAGGGAGTCTTTTTTTTTTTTTTGTCTTTTTTTTTAAAATTTTTTCTTTATTAATTACACTTTATTCCCTTCGTATCTCCCCTGTGGTTCCCTCCCACTTCCCATCACAATCCTTCCCTTCCTCCACCCTCTGCATGCATGCCCCTCCCCAAGTCCACTGATAGGGGAGGTCTTCTTTTCCTTCCTTCTGATCCTAGTCAATTATGTCTCATCAAGAGTGGCTGCATTGTCTTCTTCTGTGGCCAAGTAATGCTGCTTCCCCCCTCAGGGGGAGGTAATTAAAGAGCAGGCCAATCAGTTCATGTCAGAGACAGTCCCTGTTCCTGTTACAATGGAACCCACTTGGATACTGAACTGCCATGGGCTACATCTGTGCAGGGGTCTTAGGTTATCTCCATGCATAGTCCTTGGTTGGAGTATCAATCTCAGGAAAGACCCCAGTACAGGGAGTCTTATGGAAGAAGGGGGATATAGAAGGATCCAGAGGGGACAGGAGCCCCAAAAGGAGACCAACAAAGCAAAAAAAAAAAAAAAGTTGGGCCCAAGAGAGAAGGCAGAGACCGATACATCAACCAAAAAGACCATAAGAACATGCTTAGAGAAGACCTAGACCCCCTGTTTATATGTAGCACATAGGCAGCTCAGTCTCTGTGTGGTTTCCCTAGTAAGAGGAGAAGAAACAGTCTCTGACATGAACTTTGTTGCCTTCTCCTTGATCACTTCTCCCTGGGGAGGCGAACTTGACAGTTCACAGAGGAAGAGAATCCAGGCAGTCCTGATGGGACCTGATAAACTAGGGTCAGACAATAGGAGAGGAAGAAGGAGGGTGGGACCTGGAGGAGATTAAGGAGGAGGTTACAACTGGCATACAAAGTGAAATAAATTGTAAATAATAATAACAACACTACTACTACTAATAATAATAAAGAGAAGCTGTTACGATTGTTCAAGCATACCTCCATAAAGACACTCTCCACTTTACTATGTTTGTTTTTGCATTTCAGCAGTGTTTTTCATTTATGTCTTCATTGTTGTCCCAGAGTCCAATCTAATGTGCTATATCTCCTGCAGTCTCCATGTCCATCCATCTCCCATGGTTTTCTCTTCTCTCAGCCTGCCTAGATTTGTTTGTTTGCTTTTTATGATCCTAGCAATCTTCATGAATATTGGCCAGAGATCTTGCAGAATACCCCCTATGTGGTTTCATCTGCTTTTCTCATGACTAGAATTTAGTTTTATGTTTCTCAAAGAATAACATGGAGTCAAGTTGGCCTTCTCTTTATGTTACCTGGTACTGCTGTCTATATAATGTTACCTGTCTAAAGTAGTGTTAGCCAGTACTTCCTATTCTTTTCTCAGGAATCCAGTCACAGAATATAGGCCAACTTAGAATGAAGATGGCTAGGAGTCAAGAGCCTTCTTCTAGAAAGGAGAATACACTCATTTAAAATTTCCCTGGATTTTTTTTTTAATTTTGAGAATATAATTTAATCACAACATTTTCCCTTCCCACCACTTCATATATCCTCCCCTTTTCAAATTCATGGTTTCTTTTTTTCTTTAATTGTAATTGTATCATATATTAATTTGTATATATGTATACTCCTAAATATAACCTGTGAATTCAATTATAAACTCAAAACATATATATATCATATGTTTTAACAACCTAAGCTGTGCTCATTCATATAGCTTTCTTTCAGATATACATGTGGTATATTTATTCTAGTTTTTATACTTAGAGTTTATGTCCTATTCTTCCTTTTGGCTGTATTTTTTCCATGTGTGGCTTCAGTTAAAGCTTTGCAGCTTCTTTTCTTTTTAATTTATTTATTTATTACAGTTTGTTCACTTTTTATCCCAGCCGTAGCTCCCTCCTTCATGTCCTCCCAATCCCAGCCTCCCTCCCTCATCTCCTCCCATGCCCCTCTCCAAGTCCATTGAGAGGGCAAGACCTCCTCACCTTCCCTCTGACTCTAGCATAACAGGTCTCATCAGGACTGACTTCATTGTCTTCCTTTGTGGCTTGATAAGGCTTCTCCCCTTTCAGGGGGAGGTGATCAAAGAGCCAGCCACTGAGTTCATGTCAGAGATAGTCCCTGTTCCCATGGATAGTCCCTGCTCTCACTTGGACACTGACCTGCCATGGGCTATATCTGAGCAGCTTCTTTTCTGCCCATTTGACTGATCTCCACCATGCCTGTCAGGACTGTCAAGCACCCAGGCTTTCACATATGGCTGCCTCTGTCTCCTTTCTCTAGGGCTGCACTCATGTTCATGTCACCAGTGTGCCCTTTTTGTTCCTAAATTGTAGTCTCTTGCAGAATCTCTCTTGTGAGCACACACACCTAGGAGTCACATGGTGTTCCTTCCCCTGCCTTAGCTACAGCTGTTGTTTTTCTCTCACTCCGCTGTTTTCTTTCTCTCTTCCACGTACTCTACCATCTGGAAATCAGTATTTTATTTTCCACTTTTTCTCTCCCCCACCCTGATTTTCTAAGATTCTCCTTAAATTCATGCTTATGCATGTCACCAGCTTGAAGATTTGACATCTCTCCCCTCCTCTTCATAACACAGCACACTCTCTCCTCCCTCTCCCCTCCATCTTTCTCTTTCCCTCTCTCTTTCTCTCATCTCTAATCTATCTAACTATCTACCTTTCTCTATATATTTATCACTTCTCTATATTCAATTTCATGAACTCATCTTATTTCCACAGCAGGGCCTATGAAATTTCCTTTAGGTGAGTTATGCTTTTACCCTCATACTTCAAAACATGAATAATAACAATTATAATAATCTCTAAGCCAAAGACACTATTATTCCCGAGCACCCATACTGTGCCAAGTGCTGCATATCTACTTTGTATTCATGAACTTTGGAAGTTATACAGTATATTGTTATCACATCTGTTTTACAGGAGATAAACCAAGCCTCAGAGTTTTAACTAGCTCACAAGTTTACAAGTGTTAATATTAAAACGTCCAAATCATCATTACTCATCTTTAATTCCATGTGCTTTGGTTATTATCAAGGTAAGTCTGGTGGCATCTTCCTAGAACATTCTTATTTCTCTTGACAGCCTTTGAAAGTTTTAGTATGTTTAAATGAAAACCTTTGCTTTGTGAGAAACCTGTCACTTTTGCTGTAAATTTTCAGGCTTCCATCAAAACCCACAGCTTTGCCCTCAATAAATGAGGTTTACCTCTGTGTGGCAGCTGCTTTAGTGTCTGTAGCTTCTTAGCATTATTTGCAGAAGACAGGTACTATTTTCTGTTACACATATAAGAGATGGGATTTTAAAGAATTTTTGTAACCTGATAAACATAATTGCACAAACTAGTAAGTGGTCGAGCTGGAGTTTTTAACTCTGAAGCCACACTTTGCCTGGCATGATGATGTTTCTAAAAGCTCCAGCTGCGGGTATGTTTCTCCCCTCCAGATAAGTCAAATATGTTATCTGTTTCTTTTGCCTTTTACCCTGAGCTTCAACTAAGAGTTATTCTGCTCTGGATAAAAGTTTGATTGTGCTCCCATAGGGTCAAATGAAACTTTTCATTTAGAAGACATCATTTAACATATTCTCAGACTACGTTATCATCATTATCTCTGCCCTATTAAGGAATAGTAGTCATAACAGAGCTGTAAGATTTTAAACAGCTGTAGGATTAGTCACCACAAGAAGAAATTTCAGGATTCTGCTCTGATTCACATATTCTGGGTAATAGAATGAAGTTAGCCACATTATCCACTCTGTATTCATTTCTCTGTGCCATATTTTTACAGATTTTGCAGTAACTGTAATCGGCTGTGCTACTTCACCTCACATCTTGAAATGTCATTACCATGAGTGTTAAAGGAATGCTCACATAGATTCATTTGTCCAGAAGATTGTGGCATTCAACATCAGGCACAGTAACTGAACCATGGATAAGACTTGAAAATATTGAAGAGTACAAATATGCTCTTACTAAGGAACTTACAATAATGAGATTTAACATTGTTACAACCAAATAATTCAAGTTTCTAAGTGGAAAAGAGCACAGAAATTATTTAGCAATCTTAATTGCTTCCAAAAATATAAAATAAATCTTACAGGATTCCAGAACGCATCATAAACTGGATAATTTGAAGAAATGAAGCAGCAGAGAAAGGTGAGCTAATGTTTTTCAATGGTTTGCTTTTGAATTGCTGCATTTATTGTTCCTATTGCAGAAAGTAGGATAATGGCAAAATGTCTGAAATATATTGAAAAATGGGTAATATGCTGTCCTCCAAAAGCCTTCTGAATGATCACTGTCTTGTCTAAATGAAGACTTGTGGTTTACATCTTAGCTTTCAGCTCTCACTGCAATGAAATATGAACGTATCTTTATCTAAGGCTTTGCATACTGTTCTTTTTAGGTCCTTCAATTCTAAGATATTGCCAACCACATCAGTATCATTTCACGATATAAATATGGCTGTTTCTGAAAACAGTGCAGCATTTTTGTGTTATGCTATCCTTCTAAACACTCCATTAACATTCATGACTCTACTATCACCAGCAACTAAGGGTCTTTTTGCAACTAAGAGATGCAAATTACTTAATGTTAATTTTGAATACATACACCTGATAAAGAATTCAAATGGTACAAAACAATATAGACTGGGAGAAACTCTTCTTCCCCCTGGCCTTTGTGCTCCCAGAGGCAATCACTGTTGCATTTCTTATCTGAGTTTCCAGTGGTGCTCTGCTGATTTCCACAAGTAGTATCATTTCAAATGTGAGTTTAGTGAAACATCTTTACTTAAAAAAAATAGACACTTAACTAGGTTTTTTGGAACATGCTTATAATCCTAATTAATAATTAATAATCCTGAAAAACTGAGGCAGGAAGATTATAGGTTTGAGGCAAGTATAGGTTACATAGTGAGACATAGTCTCAGAGAAAAGGATCAATCTTACTGACCATAGCTACACACATACCTAAGAGAGGTAAGTACTTTCAATGTCAGCAAGGTTAGAGTCACATCATTACATCCTAATTTAGAATATTTCCATCATTTCTAAAATATCCTTGGTGGTTATTTTTGTTGTTGTTGTTGTTATTTGTTGTTATTTTTCAAGTCCCAGGAAATCACCTGTGTATTTTGTGATTTTATAAGTTGTCCCATTTCTGGAGTGTTTCTGCAAATATAATCAAGCAATATGTAGTCTTCTGTGTCTAGCTTCTTTTACTTAGCTCTGTGTTTTCAAGGTTCACTCACATTGCAGGCACAGAAATTCTTGAAGATGTTATTACTCACCATCCTTTATATTTTGTACCAATAAGTGTTAATTTAGCTTATGTTGACACTAAGTCAAAGTTCAATATATATTAACTCCTTCCAGTGAAATAATTCTAAAAACCCCACTCACTGTACTTTATGACAAATTTTTCTGAATATTTCATAGGAAGGCAGAGAGTATATGTAAATAATATCCACAGTCAGCTACTTGCACACCTTGGTAGGCATTTCCTATGTTCTTGGATCCATACATTGGGTTTTCATTGCTCAGAAGCAGGCTTAATAGATCTCTATCACTTCCTTTCCTTTACATCTTCTTTGCTTATCTTTCTCCCTACCAGGGTTAATACATTTTTCTCTTTTATTTATATGGAGAATATTAGTAATCCTTGCTTGCTACAGTTCTGAAGGCCTGGAGCATCATCCTGTCCTCTAATGACTTCTGAGTGTTGCTTTCTAACACAGAAGTTGTCCCTCTACGAAACATTCTGTTATGCTCTTTTTGCTATGTTAGTGTAAATGATTTCTTGGGAAGCAAATGAAAACAGAAAGAGTAAATACAGAAGCTGAAATCCATATAATTACCAAGATGTCTACTTTAATATGCTTTGAGAGGGTATTCAAAACGCTTAAACACCTTCCACTTAATCCATGAGCTCTCCACACATTCCAGTACCCAAACACTTAGCATCTTAGTATTTATAAGATAATATCTTGATTAGAAGAAATGAGCCATGTGTCTCTGGACTCACATTGCAGTCTACTATTTCCGAGTTAAATTCTAAGGAATAATAAAACATGCACCTATTTGAGTATCAAAAGACGAGCTGTGCAAAACACTTTAGTAGTCTTTTAGTAGGTGGTATTTTGATAAATCAGATTTCTCTCACACAGCAGTTCTCAGCCTGTGGGTGACAACAAACCTGTGCTGCAAACCTCTATCTCCAAAAATATGTATTTTGCAATTCATAACAGTAGCAACATTACAGTTGTGAAGAGGCACCAAAAATAATTTTATGTCTGGGAGTCACTATAACATGATGAACTGTACTGTATGGTCAAGAAAATAATTAATTGCTTTTGTATTCCCTCATTTTTAAAAACCATTTTCTTTTAATAGTGAATAAACATATTCTAAAATACTTATTAGGTATGTTCAGTTCTCACTCTTTAAAGGCAAATGATCATAGAAACCTTACAACTTTGTAATAAAGCAATCAAGTCATTACTAGTGAAGGCTTTCACTGTCCCAGGATGAGCCAATAATCATTATTAACCAACAATCATTATTAACAAGAGGCAGGTGACTAATGTGAAGTTTACAGTGTGATAGAAAACACTGTAAAAAAAAACACCCAATATTGACCTTAAATTGATTTGTACAACACTGTACCCCTTAAAATTCACAGCTTCCCCTTGAAGTAAGTAGGATTTCTGAGACTGTTCCCATCATGAGAGTTGTAATCTAAGCTTAGACAGAAAACAATCCTGGAATGCTCTTTTTGTTTAGCTGTAATTTAGATTAAATAAAATATGAATGTGAAAAACTAAAAATGATTTACAGTGTTGTAAAACATAAGTAGATTCTATGACTTTTTTATTTTGCTTCAGACAGGCAAAAAAACAACAAACAAACAACAACAACAACAAAAAAAAACAGGTCTCATCAGGAGTTGCTGCATTGTCTTCCTCTGTTGCCTGGTAAGGCTGAACCCCTCCACCCCTCCGAGGGACACCTAATGAGACCTGATAGACTAGGATCAAACTGAAGGGGAGGAGAAACTCCCCTATCAATGGACTAGGGGAGGGGCATGGGTGAAGAGGAGGGAGGGAAAGGGGTTTGCAGGGGAAGAAGAAGGGAGCTATAGGTGGGATACAAAGTGAATAAACTGCAATAAATAAAAATGAAAATAAAAGATATCTTACAAACAAACAAACAAAAAACAAATGTTAGAGCCCCAACTTTCCATCTAAATTCAAAGGAAAACATTTAATCCAATAACAAAAGGCTTCAGTAGAAAACCATAGTTCTTTTCCTACAGTAAGAATCTGCCTTTCCTCCAAAGGAAAGTTGTGAAATAAGTGGTGCTGAGCTTAGAAGCAACACCCATTCAAGAGCTTATACATATCTTTGGGAAAGTGGGTTTCCAGGACCAAATTTCCTACAGGAATTGGCCCAAATCCTTGCCAACAGAAGGTACCTATGATCTATTCAACCTTGATTGCTAATACAGAACTAGCTACTGGAGTCATGTGGACCAACACTCAGCTTTAAGGCCATCTCTTGAGAGTATAATTTGAGGACCTGGGACTTTCACAATGTTCATGAGCTGCTGGTGAGACATCTCCCTACATATTCACCACTCCTCACCATGCAAGTGAGCCCAGATCATCAGGGTTGCAGGCACCAGAAACAACACAGGGTGATTATGAAAGTGACTTATGGGTGAATTTAAATCATAGTTTTAGTGACTTGTATCCATGCATAACCAGATGCCTCCGGCCTTTGGCTGAAAATGTATGCGTATCATTTATGGTAATGATCTACATTATTTCCAAAGTAATTTTATCAGCTTTATATTTTAGAAAATGAAAGACCTTACAATCTTGTGAGAATAAATTTACATAGAAATGCTTAATAAAATTCTCCTCTATCTTTCCATCAATAGGCATTCTGAATAATTCTCAGTATATACCCTAAAAACGAAACTGAAATACCCAATCAGCTTTTAGAAAGCTTTATGAAACAAAGTTAAAGACATCAGAGCTCAACACTCATTGATGCCTGTCAACTTAGTCTTGGTTTAAAACATTCAGAGGGAAAAAACTTTAAATTCAAAGCATGATTTGGTATCATGTTGCAGAAGATGAGGGCAGAACTTCTTTAAAATTGCTGACAGAGTTGGCTATGTGATCTTCTGACCAAGATCTTCTCATTCTATACTCTACTGGAATATTCAAGAGGAGCCCAGTTGTGATTGCTACTCTGTCTCTTCACGTGTCTGAGATAAGTAGTGTAAGTGAAAAAGAAAAGTCTGCCAGCATAGAAACATCAAGTGCCATCCTTTCCTTCAGCTCACGAAAGGTTGGAATATAATTTTAAGATTCTATCTTCTAATATCTTCCTCACCTTCTGTCTTCAAAGCCTTGAGATTTTTGTCATACAAGGATTTCACTTGCTTGGTTGGAGTTACACCAAGATACTTTATACTATCCGTGGCTATTGGGAAGGATGTTGTTCTCCTAATTTCTTTCTCAGCCCACTTATCACTTGTATTAAGGAGGGCTACTGACTTTTTTTGAGTTAACTTTGTATCCAGTCACTTTGCTGAAGGTCTTCATCAGGTGCAGGAATTCTCTGGTAGAATTTTTTGGGTCGTTTATGCATACTATCATATATCCTCTGCAAATAGTGATACATTGACTTTTTCATTTCCAATTTCTATCCCCTTGATCTTCTTTAGTTGTCTCATTGCTATAGCTAAAACTTCAAGTACTATATTGAGTAGATACAGGTAGAATGGGAAGCCTTGTCTTGTCCCTGATGTTAGTAAAATTGCTTTAAGTTTATCTCCATTTCATTTGATATTGGCTATTGGCTTGCTGTATGTTGTCTTTATTGTGTCTCTCTCTCACACACAGATTACTTTAGACATCTATAAGCATTTTCACAAATATCCTCCCATTGTCATTGATTCTACTGTTACTTTTGGCCTCTCATCCACACAAATTCAAAGGTTTTCTGTGTAACACACTGGCCAAAGTGCTGTGGAAAGAATACATTAAAGATTATTACTGAAAATCATAGTATCTAAGAAGATGAAGATTTTCTTCTACTTGACAGCACACATAGTTAGAAGGTATGTTGGCTACTTTAAAAATCTGTCTTCCGTTGTTTTATTGTCTTTAAGTAAGGTCAAATTGCTTATCCTATTTTTTCCAGTGGTAAAGTAGGAGTGCCAGGGCCTGGACAGACGGCCCAAGCATTCAGGAGTGAGTACTGCTCTTTCAGGAGACCCCAGGATTCAAGACACAGGGCTCCTAACTGTCTATAACCTCAGTTATGGAGGAGTCAGCTATCTCCAGGTTCCCCAGGCACATGAATCTCTGTGCACATATGCATCCACATCACTAAAAATACTTAAAAAAAAACCCCAAAACTTTAAAATAGTGGAGGGAGAAATATGAAATTGGAGGTGTCTTTAATGTAGATGGGGAAGGAGGATCAATACAGAAAGAGAGGGAGGAGGAAAGGTAAAATGACAGTAAAGATGCCTGAAAAAGTTATAAGTTTAAATGATATTTCCCATCTGTGCTGACAGTGTACCCACCCACAGTCCAAAACTGTGCAAGTCCCCAATACCAGACATGAGGAACTCTCCTTTGAATTGTAGATCAGGGGAGTCCAAAAGATACCCCAATGACAGGACTCTAGTTACACTGTGGATGTTCCTCTAACCTGAGAAGCTTGGCCTAACTCATGTGGTTTAGTATCATTGTAACTTTCATTCCTAACTGTATCCAAATAATCAAACTCAGTACAAGTGAGCCTTGCTTGAAGTTAATGCTTTACCATGGAGAGGCGCTTTTCTTTTGCTAGATGGAGGCAGTATTTTAACAGTGACACATCCATGCAAATGATTAATTTTGTGCGATAAATGGATTGTCTGTCATGGTCCCCTTGGAAAGACATAGAATGGGAGAGATTCAGCCACATCTGAAATATATAAGGACTTTTCTTTGACTCTTCAAATGAATATGAAGTAGAAAGGCTGATAAGGGGAAATTGTAATTTATGATAATTTCCATAGAGTAAGGCAAAATAGATTATCATGGTTCCATTAGGAAAATATAAAGTGTTTAAAGTCTCTGTGAGTCTCCAAAAAACCTCTGAATTTACTTTATAAATGAATATTTTGTTAAACAACAGTTGAAATAAACCTCAATATATTTCCTTTCATCTAAAAGATACCCTTGGATATTTGATTCAGTGTAGCTTTGAGGGATTTAAGTAAAAAAGTTATGTATCTCTTTCATACTTTAATACATTAAGATTATCACAAAGAAAATCAAACAAAATGGTCCCACATTCCTCCACATGGCTGTAACATTACATCACTGCTTAAAGGAAATCATGTTTCTCACTAGTGCTTTATGCTTTCATGTCAGTGGCTTTTCAGTGCGTACATGTTAATTAACATGGTTTTATACTCTATCAATCACCTTCTTAATGTGTGGGTTGTGGTCCTGTTTGAGATCCTGGAACTAAATGTTCAATAACTATGGCAACAGTAAAAAGTTTCTGACTGTTTAATGATCAAACATTAATTAAAAACAAAACATGCTGTGACTCCAAGGGCTCTATGCTGCATTGTGAGACTTTTGGAGCCGTGGTTGAGAACACACATGTACACTTTGTTCTACACATGCCATCTTGCCATGCTATGCCAGTGAACACTGAAACATGCCAGCTCACAGTTGAGATCAGTTTCATTCCTCGATATGCGAAGTTCTCTGCTCCTCTGGAAGCACAATGGTTTAGTTATGGAAACACCATTTACTGTATTCCTACTGCCCTCTCTCACCATGCCAGTGTCAGATAAGTATGCTGTGTTAGAATGTTTGATTTTAAAAATTGCTGTTTGAGGGACTGACTAGAATTTCATTAAATTCATTAAATAAATTTTAACTTGAGATTTGGCTGGAAATTTCAAGAATTTCTGAAATGGGTCTCTATCTGTGCTTCTGTCAGTTTTTACTGTGACTTTATGTGAAGCGACAATACAGTAATAAAATAAAAATTAGATCACTCTGAAAATTGTTAAAGATACCTTACATCCTGCAAAAACAAATATTCGTATAATATTTAATTTCTCTGTGAAAAACACATACATACATTTCATCATTTTGCAAATTTTCTTTTATTTTTAAATAACCTGTAAAATTATATATAATAATTATTATTCAAAATTGTTACATACCTATTATATCTGTCTATATATTGAGATTACATAAAACTTTCTTTGCACCAAGGGTGTTGTTATTAAGTATTGAAAATACTTAATAATCCATGATTTAGAAGACAAATATTTGTGTACATTTTTTATCTTCAGAATTAATTCCAGACCATAAACTCCTGGTACTGAAACCATGACCTAGGTAATTCAAACAAGCACTTAAGGGGTTTAATTTCTGTATAAAGTTGTGTTTTAAGAGCCTTAGTTCAAAGGCCAAAGGTAGAGTAAAAAGCAATTTATCTCTAACTAGCACTTAAGAAATACTCATTCTAAAACATATGCTCATGCTTTTCAGCCTTGGAGTTTCTCATAGGTGAAAACTGCATTGGGGTCAGTGACCCCCAATCAGGAGGATGCCTACCACCTCTCTCTAGCACCATTGCCCTATAATGTCTTTAGAATGCAGATAGACATCACCTAACCTATTACGAAAGCTCATCCTTCTTATGTGGGTCATGAGCTGGAGGAGTCTGAGAAGCTAGGTTTGGTATGCTGGATGCTCCTTGTCAGCCTGTGGCCACAGGAGTGGGCCTGAATGGACCCCAGCGGTTTTCTTCCCATAAACATGGGTGAGGGAGAATGGATACATTAATGTTCTTCTTCAGTTATATCTCCCATTCTAACACAGAATCCATGTCTAGTGTGTTAACCTCACCCAAGCCAAGTTACTACCGAGTTAATGCTAAGCACACTTTCTATAAAATCATGTTTCTAAACTTATACATAGCTCACATCTATGAACAAGGCCCAGCTCAAACAGAAACACTACGTTAGACATGCTATTGATATTATTATTCATGAATATATGTTGGGCTGAACTACCAGACAACTAGTTGGCTAGATCACCTGCTGTTCATTTTGATTTATTTTAGGATGAAGTTTTAAATGAGAACATTTTAACAAGGAAATATCCTCATGATAGTCATTCCTCCTACTAAGTAAAGAAATAACATTTTATTCTAGCAGGGGAATAGTACTTTTCCATTGTCCTTACCACTTTAATTATTCTAGTTGGAACTCGTACTCAACAACGAAGTTATGAACAATATACTGTGGTTCAGGTATTGTTGATGTTTTTCCCATTTAAGTGAAAATAAAAAAAAATAAAAGAAAGAAAGCAAAATAAGTGAAAAGCAAACTCCATTCACCCTTCTGTAAGCACTTGTGCTGTGTTCTCAGGTCTGATCAGCATGTCATTATTTATTTATTTTAACAAAACTCAGCAGATTTCAAAGCTGCTCAGACTTTAGCTAGAAGGTATCTGTTTTCAGTAGCCTGATACCTGATAATTATATGGTCCATTACAAAGAAGATGGGCTTTGTTTGATGGCTGCATACTTTTTGTTTGTTTTTGTATTCAATGCACTTAAGGGGAGCTTTATGTTTTGGTTACCTAGTGAAATATCAAGCAGTGTGTTCAGTGAGTCCTGCCGGTATCTTCTGCAAATGCACTCATTAGAATGAATTTCGTGCTACTTAATTGTGTGGAAATTGCATTCCTGGTTATTTTATAGTCTATAGATTGCATTTTAATGTAACTTGTAAAGTTGTTTTCTGTTTTGTCTTTTTTTAGAGGATGAAAATACTGGAGACAGGCTGCTCTACCTTGGGGTAATGACTGTTCTAGAGCTCCAAGACAGCTGGTTAAATGCACTTGTGAAATTTTAGGGGAATCAAAAACGTTATTGGCATACAACAAGGTTGAGTAACAGAAGCGTCTTCAAAGTCTAGGTTATGACCCTGAGTTGTCTCACAAAACAGAAAAGACTAATTGAACTCACAAATCAGACAGAAATGTTTTGTCATTTTGTGTATAGGTAATTGATGTTTGAAAAGATAACCTTGAAACAGTTTGAACACTTCAGGAAATAGTGAAGAATGGTTCAATTGTTGTTTTTTGTTTTTTTTTTTGTTTGTTTGTTTGTTTTTTTGGTGAAATTTCAAGGGACTATTTTTACTCGTATCAAATTCTTAGGAATGTATGTTTATAACCACACATCCAATATCTGATATGTGCCTAATAACACTTAAATAACACTGTGCATCTTTTCATTTACTTGGTGCAGGTTAGCTTGCTACACCAAATATGTCTTTAATTAGAGGCATATAATCAGTCTCTGCTTGACCAAGTTTTTCTGTATATCATATGATACCTACAGTGAGTTCTTGTTTATTATATGCTAATTCCCTGATAATTGTAATGACAGATTTATTACATATTCTGTTATGATAAATATCAAAGAGTATGTCTTTGATACTTATCATTAGAGTATACCATATTATGCATCAGTTGAATATCAGAGCAGGAGTTTCCTTGAATGACAATATAAGTGCAGACATATGACTTTTTCTACTCCTATTCATACATGGTAAGTCTCTGGTTCTTTCTGATTATTTGCATTATAAAAATCCATTTAATTTACTCATGGTGTACAGTAACAAGCAGGTGAAATCAGCTTGCTTGAAGAAAAAGACCTTTGATTTGAAAGATTTTTGCATTGAAGGGTTTTTGTTTCTTCTTTGGATTACCTACCATTCTTGGAGTAACAGAAGAGAATCCTCTCTCTCTCTCTCTCTCTCTCTCTCTCTTTTTCTCTCTCTCTGTGTGTGTGTGTGTGAGTGTGTATGTGTGTGTGTGTGTGTGTGTGTTTTGTATGTGTGTTCATACCCATGCTTGAATGTGAGTGAGTATTTTGAGAAAGAGGGAGAGACAGAGAGAGAGGAGAGAGGAGGAAGAGAGATTTGATTTGACTACTGGCTATTTTTTAAAAAAAATTCTTCATGTTATGTAACTGGTCTTAAAAATAGGTAAACTTTAAGATATCTAATGAATAAATGATAAAATACTGTATCACTGCAAAAAAACAAAAAATAGAAAATCCAAAACAAAACAATACAAAAACAAAATTGGCTTCCTCATGAGGAAGTGACATGTTAATTAGACTCAGACAGCAAAAACTTAATTATCCACTCTACCAATTTACTCTGAGTGATAAACAAAAATTTTATGCTGATGTGGTCAGATAAAATTACTTTATAAATATTCTTAGAATGAAAAACAATGTTTTCCGGAATTTGAAGATGTCACCATATTTCATTAAAACTGTTCTTGTTTTATTTAAACGCATCATCTTTACCTGAAAAAAATACTATTATCTAGTTATCTTTATAATAAAAATTATGAGGACTCGGGTCACAGGTTTACTATGTGAGGATCTTGGTGAATCGGTGCAGCATGGTTTCCTGCCGCATGAGTGAGTGCACCTGCAGTTACCAGGCGTGCTCAGCTGGTGCTAGGAGAGTCTGGAAGAAGCCAAACTCACTTCTCTAGACATCCTCTTGTTCTCTAAGCTCGGCAATTTCAACTGTAGTTAATTTGATTTGTATATCATATTACTCCCTTATAATTTTATGATCTACACTAATTTGGTCAGGAAGTGCAATAAGCCCATTTAGCTTGAACCATGGGGAAAGAAACCTTCTAAGTCAATTTAAAGCAGACAATTTGTCTTTGAAACACATCTGCCTTTCTTTGCTCTGGTCCTTTTTCCACTGAAAAGAGAAGCCCACGACCTTGACTGTGCTTCCAAACAGCAGGTGGAGTTTTTGAGGAGCCTGGTACTGCTTTCAGACATGCAGCCCAAGACTTAGATGCATTTCTATGTTATGTGGTTAGAGTCTCTATGTCTGGGTGAGGCAGAGTCTGTCTGGGTTAGAAGTTAGAGCAGGCTTTCTGGGTATAGCAAACATATTGCTAATAGATCACCTTTATGGTCCAGTCCAAAATGCATTGGATTCTCACTGCCAAAACTCCAGCAAGATGGCTTATTAATTTGGAGATTACACAGTCTGAAGAGAGTATCACAGGACCAAATCAGTGTTTCCATATTCTTGGCTCCTTTGGCCAAATAACAAATTTCACATTAGATTTACCATCATTACTTGTAAAAGCAAAACTATGAAGATACTGGACTATAGCAGAAGCACTGTTTTTAAGTCATGATTGTCTAATGTCTACTCTATACATTGTAGTGCTACCTAATATCCACATAGAACTTATTATATATAAAGCACTATAGGTGTTTAACAGATGATATTTTATAAAATCCTCAGAGTAACCTTATAAGAGAAACATAGTTACTACATTTTAGAGATGAAGCTTATAGAAAGACCTGCCACGATCCTCCCATTTTAGTACATACTCTCACTCTTCACACTTTCATGGCTTGCTGTTCACCTTTCCTCATTCAGCATCCTTTATTTTTTCTTATTTTTTAATTTTTAACCAAGTGCGGGTAACTGTTATCTCCACATAAGTCTCAGCCTCGGTTTCTTTTCTGCATTTTTTTTTTATGATCACT
Organism: Psammomys obesus; assembly: GCF_907164565.1. Lineage (NCBI taxonomy): Eukaryota > Metazoa > Chordata > Mammalia > Rodentia > Muridae > Psammomys > Psammomys obesus. Next base: position 3,624,412 of record NW_026590707.1, on the reverse strand, counting down.
CAAAATTTACACTCATATTGTTGAAACAGACTTGGAACTGGTGTCTTCAAGTAAGTTTTTTGTTCCTTTCCAGTTAAATCTCCACCAAAAGCAAATCTTTTTTGTTTTACTTTTTAAATATTGATTACAGTTTATTGACTTTTTTTCTTTCTTTCTCTTTTATATGAATTACAGTTTATTAACTTTGTATCCCAGCTGTAGCCCCCTCCCTCAATCTTTTCCAGTCCCACCCTTCCTCCCTTATCTCCTCCCATGCTCCTCTCTAAGTCCACTGATAGGGGATGTCCTCCTCCCCTTTCATCTGATCCTAGTCTATCAGGTCTCACCAAGAGTGGCTACATTGTCTTCCTCTGTGACCAGGTAAGGCTGTACACCTGAGGGAGAAGTGATCAAAGAGCCAGCCACTGAGTTCATGTCAGAGACGGTCCCGGTCCCTGTTCCCCTTACTAGGAAACCCAGTTGGACACTGAGCTGCCATGGGTTACATCTGTGCAGGGAGTCCAGGTTATCTCCATGCATGGTCCTTGGTTGGAGTATCAGTCTCAGAAAAGACCCTGGGCCCCAGGTTTTTTGGTTCTGTTGCTCTCCTTGTGGAGCTCCTGTCCTCTCCAATTCTTTCTATCTCCCCTTCTTTCATAAGATTCCCTGCACTCTGCCCAAAGTTTGTTTATGAGTTTCAGCATCTGCTTTGATACTCTGCAGGGTAGAGCATTTCAGAGCCCTCTGTGGTAGGCTTCTGTCCTGTGCCCTGTTTTTCCCTTCTTCTGATATCTATCCTCTTTGCCTTTCTGAATGAGGACTGATCATCTTACCCAGAGCCCTCCTTCTTGCTTAGCTCTTTTAGGTGTACAGATTTTAGTATGTTTATCCTATATTATATGTCTAATATCCACTTATAAGTGAGTATATACCATGTGTATCTTTCTGCTTCTGGGATACCTCACTCAGGATGATCTTTTCTAATTCCCACCGTTTTCCTGCAAATTTCATAATTTCCTTGTTTTTAATTGTTGAGTAGTATTCCATCGTGTAAATGTGCAACACTTTCTGTATCCATTCCTCCGTTGAGGGACATCTGGGTTGTTTGCAGATTCTGGCTATTATAAATAGAGGTGCTATGAATATGGTTGAGCAAATGTCCTTGTATACTTGAGCATCTTTTGGATATATGCCTAGGAGTGGTATAGCTGGATCTTGAGGTAGCACTATTCCTAATTGTCTGAAAAAGCACCAGATTGATTTCCAAAGTGGCTGTACAAGTTTACATTCCCACCAGCAATGGAGGAGGGTTTCACTTTCTCCACATCCTCTCCAGCATGTATGGTCACTTGAGTTTGAATGTAAGACCCAGAAACAAACCCACACTTATGGACACTTGATTTTTGACAAAGAAGCCAAAACCATACAATGGAAAAAAGACAGCATCTTCAACAAATATTGCTGGTCTAACTGGATATCCATATGTTGAAAAAAGAAAATAGATCCATATTTATCACCTTGTACAAAACTAAAGTCCCAGTGGATTAAAGACCTCAACATAAAACCAGACACACTAAAACTATTAGAAGAAAAAGTAGGGATGAACCTTTAATTCCTTGGCACAGAACAACTTCCTGAACAGAACACTAACAGCACAGGCTCTAAGATCAACAAACAATAAATGAGACCTCATGAAACTGAAAAGCTTCTATAAAACAAAGGACACTGTCACAAATACTAAATGACAGCCTACAGACTGTGAAAGCTTCTTCACCAACCCTATATCTGACAGAGGGTAATATCCAGAATATGTAAAGAACTCAAGAAATTAAAAAGCAACAAATCAAGTAATCCAATTTTAAAAATGGGTTACAGAGCTAAACAGAGAATTCTCAATAGAGAAACATCAAATGTCAGAGAAACACTTAAAGCAATGCTCAATGTCCTTAGTCATCAGGGAAAAGCAAATCAAAACAACCCTGAGATTTCACCTGATACCCATCAGAATGGCTAACATCAACAGGAACTCTATTTTAAGAGAGAAATGAAATCAGTTTACTGTTTGTTTAAATTCCTTCTGTGGCTTCCAAAGTCAAGAACTCAGCTTCACACTCGGTAGCAGACCCTATAATTCCTGCATCATTTGGCCATCTGTAGTCTCCATTTCTGCTTCACCCCATCTCAGCACCCTGGAACCATACTAGCCATTTTCAGTTCTTGTGCCAAGCACATTTCCATCACAGAGTCTCAGCGTTAACTATCTTTTCTGATTAGAATGCTCTTTTCCCCACGTATCAGATGGCTGATTTCTCTTAACATATGTGTCTATAAGATCAAGTCCTGTCCTTTGTCTTCATTATCTTTTCCCTCAGGGAGAAAAAAAATAATTGAGAATAAAAATCATCTCATAAATATTTTAGAGCTAACACTGACTGCATCTCCAACATTTTAATTTTTTTAATTTATTATTATTATTATTATTATTATTACAGTGTCTTCCTATATAACTCAGCAGGTCTTAAATTTTGAATTCTGTTCTGCTTACCAAATGCTGAGATAAGTTTTGTGACAGGATTCCTTTATCAATTAATAAATTTAATGAATAAATGTTAACTACACCTAGATTTTGAAAATATCAGAGATGTAATGTTTAAAACAGTGATCTGTATGTTCAAACACATTTTTATTGATTGTTCTTTTTACCTAATTATAACATAAAATACACACACACACACTTGTTATTTATGATAATTGTCTTATAAAGTTTCCTTAAACATTAAGTTAGCAAATGTTGCCAAGCAAGGTAGTGCGTGCCTGTAACCCTAGCACTCAGGGAGACAGAAGGAGATGGATCTCTTTGACTTCAAGGTCAACCTGCACTACAAAGCAAGTCCAGGATAGCTAAGGCTTCATAGAGAAACCCTGTCAACAAAACAAAACAAAACAAAAAAAACAAAACAAATGTTAAACGATTATTCCTAAATAATCACAAACTAAGTTCTTCTGAGCTTTGTGGTCACAAGATCATCATCAATCAAACAATACATAACCTTATGGTTATTTTTTGTTTGTCTGGTTTTTGGTGAAAGGACTTCCCTGTTAGGAAGTTTCAGATATACATTACCAAACTGTTACTTTCTTCCCCATGCTGAACACTGTATCCTCAGAATTTATTCAGTTGCATATCTGAAACTTCGTAGCTTTTGATCAACAATTCCCCCCTTCTACTTCCATGTTCAAAGCCACCCCCACATAACCTTGCTTTGTGTATGTTTTGATCAGAGGACACCTGATTTAACATGCATTGCTAATTCACTAACATCAAAATCTGTTAACAGCACCTTGCTTTGTGCTCGAACAAAGCTTATCTTACACATTCATTTTCTGCTGACAGCACATCACAGCCTTCTTACACTGCAGAACTGTAGACAAAATTTTAACACTATGTACTGGCGCCACCAGAACCAGCACAATTATCATACAAAACATAAGAACGCAAAGAAGATGGTACTTGACAGACTATCCAAAGAATATTGTTAAATTTCAGGCTCTAGATGGTCTCCCATTTTCTGCTACTTTGTGCTCACCAGCAAACCAGTCACACATTGTGACAGGTACTGATTTATTGGTTTTGGAGTAACACATCCATAGTGGATAGGAAAATTCATGAATACCAACTTGATGAATAAAGATAATTGTTTTCATGTGTAAGTGTGTATGTGAATGTGTTCCATCACATTCTTAAAAGTAAAGTTTGAAATTTTAATTGGATTTATATTCATGTTAAGATTGTCATACTTTCCTTATTTTCATATTTGTTCATTTTCTCATACAAACTTTTATTCTGCAAGAGTAACAGAAAGTTGAGTAGCAACTATTTTTTTCTACTTAATTTATTTGAATATACCTAGAACTTGTTTTAGCAATGTTCATAGTAAGTGCTAATATATGGATTGTGGATTTTAGAAATTGTCCTTTGTGAAATGGCAAACCAGTACCGATGTAAAATGTTTAAAATTCAGTATCTTCCACCATTAAATCTGATCATTACCATTAAGATATAAATGAGGACGTTTTGACCTCATGAATAATTTGAACAGTTTTGTTTGGCTTTCTCACAACAATATTAGATATTTTCCCTTGCTGATTTTCTAACTTACTGTGACAGAACTCTATTCTTTTCATAGAAAATTTTGTGTATGCTGGTAAAAGAAAAGGAGACCATGTAGATGAAGGGCCCTCTCTGGTTAGTAATGATATCAGTTAATCTTTTAATGCACGTCCCTTTAGTGGGTTTTCCCAAACCACATGTGCATTTGTTTCTCCATCTCATTAGTCATACCAATAAAGTCCATTCATGATAAACTAGACTTTTCAGCACTCAACATGTGGTTTTCTTCCTGTGTGGAGAGTTGGAAGCAGAGTACTTCCTCCACTTTATCGTACTCGGGGGGGGGGGGGTTCCTTTAATCATACTGCCTTACTTACTGGGGCGGTCTGGGCTCTGACAAGGGAGAGCAGTGCAAGTCACACTTCAAGGATTCCTGAGAATAATGTGTGTTAAGAAGAGAAATGTTTCTTGTTTTCTTCTTCTTCTTCTGATGTCCATCCTCTGTGCCTTCAAAGAGGATGGACATTAGAAGAAGAAGAAAACAGGAAACAACCTAGGAACCTGCTACAGAGGGCCTCTGAAAGCCTCTGTCCTGCAGACAATCAAAGCAGACACTGAGACTTATGGCCAACTATTGGGCAGAGTGCATGGAATCTTATGCAAGAAATGGGAAATAGTAAGAGCTGGAGAGGACGGGAACCACACCCACACAAGGAGTGCAACAGGATATTTACTTTCTATCATAGTGATAGCCCCCTCTCTCATTCCCTCTCAATCCCACCCTCCCTCATCTCTTCCCTGCTCCTTTCCAAGTCCACTGATAGGTGAGGTCCTCCTCCCCTTCCATCTGACTCTAGCTTATCAAGTATCTTCAGGACTGGCTGCCCATGGTAGCTCAGTATCCAAGTGGGTTCCCTAGTAAGGGGAACAAAGACTATTTCTGACCTGAACTCAATGGCTGGCTCTTTGTCCACCTCCCCCCAAGGGAGGAGCAGCCTTAATAGGCCACAGAGGAAGACATAGCAGCTTTACTCTTTTTCTTTATAATTTTTTTTGCCCATTTTATTTTCCATTGCAATACTATATGCATCCTTGTTTCCTATCTTGTACAGCAGCAGTACTTTAATACTTGTCTCTAGTGCTTAAAAAAATACCTTTAAACTCTTTCTTACAACTATAAACAGTGGATGTTCAGACCTTGCACTTTCAAGAAACGTTTCTATCTAATTTTACTCACTCAGTGAATGAATACGACTTTTTGGTGACAAGACACTATATTAAGTGCTGGGGATAACTTTAGAGGGCTATAGTGGACTTTTTTTTTCCCCCAGAGGGAGAAGCAACATTACCAGGCCACAGAAGAAGACACTGCAGCCCCTCCTGATGAGACCTAATTGACTAGGATAAGAAGGAAGAAAAAGAAGACCTCCCCTATCAGTGGACTTGGGGAGGGGCATGCATGCAGAGGGTGGAGGAAGGGAGGGATTGGGATGGGAAGAGGGAGAGAACCACAGGGGGGATACAAAGTGAATAAAGTGTAATTAATAAAGAATAAAAAAAAGTCTTACTCTTTTTCTAAACACTAACACCTGCTTATAGTTCAGTGCCTGTGGCACTGGGTCTAGGGACTACTTCTCTAAGTACATCTGAAGAGCTAGGAAAGGGCCTGGTGGCTGACAGCTGGGAAATAACCTGTGCTGAGGTCATAGGCCAAACATCAATAAGCTACCAGTAGAGGAGCTTCAAAACAGCAAATCAAGTACTGCACAATTAATGAGCTAGACACCCTGAATACGGTCTGACCTAATATGTCTGTCTGACAGAATATGAAACTCACCAGGAGAAGGCTTGTAATGTCCATGGTATTTTTATGAGCTAAACAGATCTGTTCTAATACATTGAGAAAGTGGAAAAGGAAGCCTCCAATTTTGTACTTTGTTAGTGTTCCTTCAGCTCTGCCAGTGACAACTGCCTAGGAGTCTGCCACAGAGGTAGATGTGGGTCCTTCAATGTTTTGATATCACTGTTATGTTAGACTCATTTTGATATATCTAAGAATGTAACTCACAGAAATGCAATTTGAAATCAGCTGGAGCATTGGTTACCAGACAGAAACGTTTTGGAACCAATTTTGAGATTTTCATCAAATTAGTATCTGGTGCTAAACAAAGAATTCTCTGTAGAGGAATATAAAATGGCAGAGAAACACTTCAAGAGATGCTCAACATCCTTAGCCATCAAGGAGATGCAAATCAAAATGACCCTGAGATTTCACCTTACACCCATTAAAATGGCTAAAATCAAAAACTCAAATAACAACACATGCTGGAGAGGTTGTGGAGAAAGGGGAACCCTCCTCCACTGCTGGTGAGAATGTAAACTGGTACAACCACTTTGGAAGTCAATCTGGCACTTTCTCAGACAATTAGGAATATTGTTTCCTCAAGACCCACTTATACCACTGCTAGGTATATACCCAAAATTTGCTCAAGTAATTGTGGTATTTTTACACAATGGAATACTACTCAGCAATCAAAAACGAGGAAATCATGAAATTTGCAGGCAAATGATGGGATCTAGAAAAGATCATCCTGAGTGAAGTATCCCAGAAGAAGAAAGACAAACATGGGATATACTCACTTATACAGACCTATAAGATATGATAAACATAATGAAATCTATACACCTAAAGAAGATAAACAAGAAAGCAGAGACAGGGTAAGATGATCAATCCTCACTTAGAAAGACAAACGGGATGTGCATTGGATGTAAGACAAGAGCCTACAGCAGAGGGCCTCTGCAAGACTCTACCTAGCAGTGTATCAAAGCAGATACTAAGTCTCATAACCAAACCTTCAGCAGAATGCAGGGAATCATATGAAAGAAGGGGAGTTTGTATGACGTGGAAAGGATAGGAGCTCCACAAGGACCAAATATATCTGGGCACAAGGGTCTTTTCTGAGACCGACACTCCAAACAAGGACCATGTATGGCTATAACCTAGAACCTCTGCTCAGATGTAGCCCATGGTAGCTCAGTAACCAATTGGTTTCCCATAGTAAGAGGAACAGGGACTATTTCTGACAGGAATTCAATGGCAGGCTCTCTGATCTCCCCACCCCCCAAGGGAGGAGCAGTCCTGCTAGGCCACAGAGGAGGACTTTGCAGCCAGTCCTGATGATACCTGATAAAACAGGGTCAGATGAAAGGGAGGAGGTCCTCTGCTATCAGTGGACTTGGAAAGGGGCAGGGAGGAGATGAGGGAGGGAGGGTGGGATTGGGAGGGAATGAGAGAGCAGGATCCAGCTGGGATACAGAGTTAATAAAATATAAGTAATAAAAAAAATTAAATTAAAAAATATCAGAGTTTGTCATTAAAGACCTTTTGTTGTGCCATATGGACATGCCTGGTGCTTTGATGAAATAGTGGCTCTGTTTTTTTATAGTTATGACCTTTCACTTATTTTTAACATAAGTCTCACCAGTGTGAGGCCAGAGGACCTGAATTACTTGGGCTTCATCTATTTTTTTTTCTTTTTCTGACAGTTAAGTTCATCACTATGAACATCACGCAGTGCTACTTTTCCTTGGGTAGAATTGATTCATATTTTATAGCCTTCTTTAACAATACATTTTTGGGAATGTAGCTCAGGCTAGTCTTGGACTTGCTATGTAGCTAAGGATGACCTTGGAGGTTGCTCCTCTTGCTCCCCTCCTGAGTGTTAGGATTATCAAGGTGTGCCAGCACACCTAGTTATGTGGTGCTGAACCTGGGCCTCCTGCATTCCAGGCCAGCACTGTAATAACTTAAGAACATATGCAGGCTAAGAGCTACTTGTACAGCCACGATTAGATTTATTTTATAAATTTAAAAACTGGTTCAGATGCCGGACAACTTGTGTAAACTACCACAGCCGGTCTGTTTAAGCTGGTTCTTATGGTGGTTCTTATATTGAAGTGCAGCCTCTGTATTATAGTTTGTCTTTACGTTTAAAAGATTAAAGACTAAAATAAAATTTGAGAAAACAAAGTTTTACCAAGAGACCAAATCTCCTTTGTTCTTGAGAGCAAAATAATTACTTCTGCGAGATATGGCTGAGATTATAGAATATTTTATTTTTAAGCCGATAGTCTAAAACAAGAATACAAATACACAACATAAAACAAAACACCAGAAGCTTACATATAATATTAGTGTAAAGGTACAAAGATATGAATTGACAAAAATGGCCCCTAGACTAAGGTAATTTCAAGTGTATGGCAAAATGATGGAATTATTCCAAGTAAAATATAAAACCAGCCAGTATTTACTTGGGATGCTGAAACAGGAAAGTCACAAGTTCAAGGACAATCTGCAACACATACAGAGTCAATATTTCCGCCCTCCCCCACACACAGACAGGATAAGACAAACACAGAGCATTTGGAACTGAACAAAACAGTAATTACAAAATGCTGGGCAGCACACACAAGGTCTGAATCAAGTGGAGAGGGTGATAGCAGGAGTAGGAGAAACACATAAAAGAAAGGTTAAATTAGCAGTTTTAAATCCCGTTCCTGACACTTTAATTATGTGGAGAAATGCTGTTAGAATCTTAGCACAAATTTCACAGTAAATTTTATTTCAATTTGTTATAATCTTTTCTACTGAAACCATGTACACATGTTTGTAGCACACCTGTAGTGCTACAAACTCTTTGCAGTTTTTATTTCATTTTTAAAATTTCATATATGTGTCCTGTTTTTACATCATTTTTTTCTCATCTCCCTCCATTCCTTCCCATAATCACCCCATTTCCAATTCCCTCTAGAATTTATGGACTGTTCTTTTTTTAATTATTATTGCTGTATGTGTGGGTGTGTGTCTGAGTGTGAATAAATATATAACCTGCTGTGTCCATGTCATATTGGTTATATGTATGTGTTTTTAGGGCTGCCTATTTGGTATTGGACAACTAACAAGGGGGTTAATCCTTAGGGGAGATTAGTTCTCCACTCTCAGCAGTCATTAACCACCTGTGCCTTTTCTTTTCCCTCTAGAAATAATGTTCTGTGAGAATTGTCGCATTCATGTTTGCATAAATATTTGCATTGTCATTATTCAGGTCCTGTTTAGGTTTTGAGTTCATGGGTGTGGCTTTCCTGTCTGTCTGTCTGTCTGTCTGTCTGTGTGTAGGTATGTATGTATATCATAAAATCTCACAGCAGACAACGTGACTGTCTGGCCCTTAAAATCGTTCCACATCCTTTTTGATGTTCCCTGAGCTTTAGGTGTAGCGTTGTGCTGTAGGCGAATCAATCTGGACTGGGCACATCATGGTCCATGAGTTTCTGCATTTTGGCCAGTTCTGCCTTTCTGTAGTGCTCTCCATCTGCTGCACAAAGAAGCTTCTTTGATGAGGGGCAGGAGCTATGCTTACCTTAGCATACAAGGACAAGTATTAAGAGTACAGTTAGAGATTATACTGATTTGGAAAAGTGACAGTTGCAGGTTTTTTTTTTTCTAGGTTTCATGACATTACCAGCCATAGTAGTTGGCTAAGATTATACTTCCAAGCATGAACTCCTTTGAGCAGGTCCCGTGTCCAATTAAACAGATGCCACTCTTACACTTTTGGGACTTTCTTGCTATGCTGGTCATTGTTGCGGTTCATAGGCATCACAGATGGGTAAAAGTATTGGTGGCTTTTCTCCTTCAGGAGCTCACATGGTACTTTTCAAATACTATGAAAGCTAGCCCTCAGAGAAAAAGCTTCTGGGTCAACGCCAGCTCAATCTGGTCTCTAAAGTGTATGGTATCTTACTTTCATTTCTGGGAGGTGACCAATGGCAACAGCAATAGAGCATATTGTTTGAGGGTTCTCTTAGACTCCCCTGAGGAGCAAACCAAAGCAGGATTTCTCAATGTCTGAAAGGTACTCTCTCTATCTTTAGAAAATCACGTTCTTTCTGACTCTGTCTCAGCAAAGCTTAACTGTACAAATGCCTAATATTTTATCTGGAAGGGAGCCTGGCTAATTATACCCAGACTTCTTGTTTTGTAGATAAGCAAAAGTAGAAAAAGAAAGGTTAATTCCCCTGTTCAAGGGCTTGGGGAATCCCTGGCTTATTTATCTCCACTTGGCCATTCTCACAGGACCCTATCTCACATGCCTTTTGATTTTTCTCTTCCAATTTAATGGTTGAAAGATTCTATTGCCCATAAAACAACAATATAGTTTCACCAATTCAGTTAGAGTCAAGTTCATCTGCATGCTACCAGAAGCTGGAGGGGAAAAAAAATAACCTTACACTTAAGATAATACATTTTTATCTCACACAAAATGAATTTGAAGGTGGACAGTAGAAGGTAAGTATTGTGGCTCCATCATTGTAAAAGACCCATCCTCCATCACTGTTTCTGCTCCCCATTCTTAGTTGATGGCTTCCATCTGCAATGTCAAGACAACAATCCAATGTGGTGTTTGGTGCTCCATCTATTAAACCTGTTTTCGGGGAAACACGTTGTAGTAAGGGTGAAGGGTTAAAACGGCATTCCCTAGTTACCTATCTTCTCCATCTAACTGAATTGTTTACATATCACTGATCCAGCTCAGTTAAATGGCCACTTTCATACCAAGGAAATCAGGGAAATGCACTGTTTTAGCTGAATTTGTTATGACATTTAATAAAACTGAAGGTTACTTATGAACAAAAAAAAAGGGTGTTTGGATAGCAACAAAATAACTTTTTGTCAACAGCTCTTGCTCAAAAGCAATTTTTTTAGCATCTCAGAATGTTTCCATCACTAAATATCTGTCAACCCACAAGTCTTGAAAGCTTATTACTTTTGCATACTATTCAAAATATATACCCGAGCCTCTACCTAGTTCTGGCTTCTACTCACCAGGAGCTGAATTCTTTTGCCCCCTTTTATTAAAGGCTTTTCCGTAGCACATATTGTCACTCACAGTTGTAAAATGAATACTCAAAATATGCTCTACTTACTATGAAAAATATTCCATCTGTCATCATAGCTTCTCAAGTAGGAGAGACTCCTAAGTCAATGGTAATACCATCTTTAGACCTCATCAAAAGATCACTGTCATTCATGATGACAACATAGCAGCACTCCAGGATTTTGTGATAAAATAGTGCTAAACATATGCAGAGCACGTACAAGAATATTTCAGATAAAATAAATACTCTGTTCTTGTTATTATTGTTGTAACAACCATTACTGTTTTTATTAATTTGTTTATTTCATTTTTTATTCACTTTGCATCCTTGTTGTAGCCCTCATTCCTCCTCCCATCCCAGTCTCACCTTCTTTCTCTACCTCTTGCCCCCTCTCATTTTCCTTAGAAGAGGGGAGCTCCCTTTCCCATCCATCCCAACTCATCAAGTTGCATGTTTTCTTCCCCTGTGGCCTGCAAGGCAGTCTTTCCAGAGGGAAAGTGATCAAAAAGCTGGAAGTGAGTTAATGTCAGATACATTCTCTACTTCCTTTACTAGAGGACCCACACGAAGCCTAAGGTGCCCATCTGCTACATCTTTTTAGGGGCACTAGGTCCAATTCATGCATGGTCCTTGGTTGATGCTTCAGTCTCAGCAAGCCCCTCTGGTCCCTGGTTAGTTGGTTCTTTTGGAGTATTGTGGAACTCCTGTCGGTCACCTCCAGGTCCTTTTCTCTTTCCTCCCACTTTCCTCTCACTTTTCCACAAGACTCTCTACACATCACCCAATGTTTGGCTGTAAGTCTCAGCATCTGTTTTTGAGACACTGCTGGGTAAAGCTTCAAAGAGGACAAATCTGTCAGGCTCCTGTCTGTAAGTTTAGCAGAGCAGCATTCATAGTGTCAAGGACTGGCTCTCTCCCATAGTGTGGTTCTTTGGTTGAGCCAGGCACTGGTTGGGCTTTCCCTCAATCACTGCTCTATCTTTATCCCAAAACATCCTGTAGGCAGGCAAATTTTTGGTTCAAAGTGTTTGTGGGTTGTTGGTGTTCCTCTCCCTCTATTAGGAGACTAGTCTAGTTAGAGGATGCCCACTTCAGTCTCTGTGGCCTCTGCTAATAGGAGTCTCTGCTTGAATCCCCCTCATATCCTCCCAGGAGCCTACTTGACTTAGGCCTCCAGCTTGTCACAGAGATGCCACCACCCTCAGTTTCTATTTACAGGCCCTCTGCCTCTTGCCCTCGCTCTCCCCAGGTCTGATCTCTACCCTCTTAACTTCTGCACCTCCTCTCCTACCTTGCTCCCTCTCGTCAGCCACTACCTTTGCCTATTCTATCTCTGCTGAGTGAGATGTATTCATCCTCCCTTGGATACTCCTTGTTACTTATCATCTATGGATCTGTGTCTTATAGTATGCTTATCCTGTACTATGTGGCTAAAATCCATTTATAAGGGAGTACACACCATGTGGGTCTTCCTGGGTCTGTGTTACCTCACTCGGGGTGATATTTTCTAGTTCCAACCAATTGCCTGTAAGTTCATGATTTCTTTGTTTGTAATGGCTAAGCAATATTCCATTGTATAAAAGTATCAAAGTTTCTTTATCCATTATTCCATTGAGGGACATCTAGGTTGTTTCCAGATTCTTGCTATTACAAATAAAGCTGCTTTGAACATAGGTGAGCAAGTGTCCTTGTTGTATGGTGGAACATATTTTGGGAATATACCCAGGAGTCGTATAGCTGGGTCTTGAGGTAAAGCTATTTCCAATTTTCTGAGAATGCACCAGAATGAATTCTAAAGTCGTGTACAAGTTTATGCTTCCAGTAGCAATGAAGGAGTGTTCCCCTTTCTGCACAACCTAGCCAGCATGTTCTATTGCTTGAGATTTTTATCTTAGTCATTCTGATGGGTGTGATACGGAATCTCAGACTAATTTTGATTTGCATTTCCCTGATGATTAAGGAAGTTGAACATTTTAAAAAGTGTTTCTTGCTATTCAAGATTCCTCTGTTGAGAATTCTCTGTTTAGTTCTGTGCCCCATTTTTAAAATTGGGTTATTTTGTTTTTTGGTGTTTGATTTCTTGAGTTCATTATATATTTTGGATATTAACCCTTTGTCAGATATAGGATTGGTGAAGATCTTTTTCCAATCCATAGACTATTGTTTTGTTCTATTGACAGTGCCCTTTGCTTTATAGAAGCTTTACAGTTTCATGAGGTCCTATTTATTAATTGTTGATCTTAGAGCGTTAGCTGTTGGTGTTCTGTTCAGGAAGTTCTCTCCTGTGCAGAGTTTGAGACTCTTCCCCACTTTCTCTTCTAATAGGTTTAGTGTATCTGGTGTTATATTGGGGTCTTTGATCCACTTAGATTTAAGTTTTGTGGAGGAAGATAAATATGAATCTATTTACGCTTTTCTACATGTAGAGATCCAGTTAGCCCAGGACTATTTGTTGAAGATGCTGTCTTTTTTCCATTGTATGGTTTTGGCCCCTTTGTCAAATATCAGGTGACCTATGTGGTGGCTTTATTTCTGGGTCTTCAATTCAAGTCCATTGATCAACCAGTCTATTTTTATGTCAGTACCATGCAGTTTTTATTACTATTGCTCTGTAGTATAGCCATCTGATTGACTCTGGTGTTAGCCTGCCTGGTGGTTTCTCCATTGGATTCACTGTCTGTGTCCCAGCAGGGCTAAGCAGATGGGGAGCACGTGCAAAGATCTCCAATCTGAAAACTGCTTTGGTACTCCACAGGTCTCCTCGAGATGGGTGATAATGGGGGTTGAGTCCCGTGCCCTTCTCACCTCAGCTGAGTGTACTGTCTCTGCTGGGTTCACTGTTTGTGACACAGGTGTACCAGGCAGATGGGGAGCAGGCAGAAAGCTCTTCAGGCTGAAAGCTGCTCTGGTGAAAAACAGGCCTCCTCGGGATGTGGGACCTCAGTACTGCTTTTAATGGCATACTTTTTAAACTGAAGTGTAATTGACAGACATTAAAAATACACATTCTTAATTACAGCACTTGAAACTCCTCCTGGGACAATTACTAATATGTCTAGATGGCAAGAAGAAGTATTTATGCTCATGAAGCTAGTGTTTAAGTAGTTAACTATTGTACATATTCTATCAAGTTCCTTAGTGGCAAAATAACTCTTCGAGTGTTAGCATTGTGTGACAAGGTTTCTGTAAGGGGAGTTTTATGTCTTCTAAGCCAAAGATGGAGAGGAGGTGGCTGAGAGTGTGCTTCAAAGGCGAAGCAGTGCACCTATCCATTAGGGAGCCCCACTGAACAGCCTTCTTCATAAGCATTCACTGACCTAGTCTATTTGCACATCTTTAGACAAGGCAACTGATTGTGCTTAACCTTATTTCATGATCTACATGTAACTTTGTGAGCTGCATGAAAATGTAATGTTGTTCTAAATTAAGTTGAGAGAACCTGAATGTGTTAATTATATGCAACAGTGAGCCAAGTATTATAACCAAAGTTTTTAGATTTATTCTTTCAAAAGTATTTTATAGTATATAAAGAATAAAATTAAACTAAGGAACATCACCCATCTCCTGAAAAGTTTGCTCCCCTACGGAGTCAGAAGTATTCTGTGAATGCTATGAACTCAGTTGTTACAGAGGAGCTGTGTGCCTCTGGGAGGGACTGTAATTAAAGACCTCTCGCCCCCTAAAATGGTTCCTAGAGTGTGTGAGAAAGTTCTGAGAAGTGACATTTGGAAAGCAGCAGAGTGACTTTCTATATCCGGAGTAAATCATTTCCAATGAACACTAAGAATTAAAGGCAAGAATAGGAACAAATGGCTTAAGGGAACAGAGGATCCTGGACCAAAAAAGCAAATCATTCTATCAGAATGGTTTATCCTGACATGCTTCAAAGGCACAGTCATCTAAAAATCACTTTACAACAGGTTTTGGGGAGAGAAATTGCAGAGCAGACCTCGTGGGGACTGAAATTTTCTTTAGGTGCCTTCATGGATCTTCTTTATGTGTAGATTGCTGTGAGGTGTGCAGAAATGGATCTTTGAGTACTGTTTTCTGTTTTTCATTATTGCTTAAGACATGAAGTGTTTCTTATGAGGAAACGCTAAGCACTATTTAATTGAGGGGTAGGGGATAAAGATTACCAAAGATGATCTCTCCTGCTTTCTTAAAGAAATTTGGGGCTACTCAGTAGAACATGAGACTCATTCCATTCACAAAGATTCTCTATTCAAATCAAATAAAGATTCAATATAGAGTAGCTGTGATTTCCTTTTTGCAGGTCTAGTAAACAGTAGTCTGCTGAGCTGGTACATAACCATCAACAGGGAAGACAGGAGTCCAGATACAGATATATGTAGTATGCATAAAATCTCATATTAACTAGTGGGTACTTCCTATTTAGTCACAAAGTTTACCTGATCTGTAGAGTGATGATAGTTTATGGAACAGGTATAGATAACCATGTAACAGCTTTCTAGTTTGCAAATAGGAAAAAAAAATTGAAAGATGCAGGTCATGTCAGTAAATGTAACCTCATTCTAGAACAATTAAAATTCTGAGTTGGGGACTCTTTCCAAAGAGAAAGGAGACTTTTATGAAAGGAGACATGTGGGAGCCTGCTGGCTTGTTGGGAACATCTGGATGAATCCATGTATCAGACTCACTGGAGTAAAGGACTGATCTAAACACAGAGTATCTATTGTCTATTGCTAACATCCCAGAGGCCCTTCACTATGTAACCCAGACATCTTGGTTCTGCTGCCCCTTTCCTTCCTTTCTCCCCTTTCCCCGTTCATGCTCCCCCTCACCAGCTTATGCTCCCAGTCCCCCTTCCTCTCCCTTGCTGCTCCCAATGAATCTGCATTTACATAATATAGCTTCGTATCAGCATTAGCTCATTCAATTTTATTTAACCAATCATCTACATACCAATCCCAGGTGTAGGATATGAAAGACAGAGAGTACATGAGATAAAAACAGAACAAAACAACAACAAAACAGGACAGTGTATTTTGGGCCTCTGTTAGAGTGAACAGGGTACTTTTTGTTTGACCTTAGCTGTTCATATTGGCCCTCTGACTGAAGGCTTGAGCTTCTGACTGAAGCCCCCTGGGTTCAGGCCTTATGAGATGCTTTTTCTTGGAAGCTTCATTCTGTCTACTTCCCTCTTGGGGTATATTTTAATTATTTTTAACTGCTTTGTTTTATGTGCTACACAAATGAATATTGTAGGGGTTTCTAGGGACTTGAGGAATGATGTAGGTAAAAGTTGTGGGCAGTTGCAAAGAAACAGCTTTATCGGACAGTGTCTAGTTTACCTTGAGGTAGATCTATGGGAGGAAAAAAGTCCCTCACAGCAGGGGACTAAACCTCAGTAAATGAAACAAGGAACCTAAATGGGTAGGGCAGCTAGTTTCTGCCTGGGTGCAAGATCAGAAAGGAGGTTCACTCTCCTGCGTGACTTCTTTGGCAGCCCAGCAGGGGTTGCTACAAAGGCCTGCAGCAGCTTGGACCCTTCAACACCACAGGCTCTATCTTATCAATGGGGAACAGCTGTCTGGTAAAAGTTTCACACTTATGCAAAGCAGCCAGGCTCCAAACAACTGAAAAAAAAATCACATCTTTTTCCTTCTGCTTTTTTTTAACACAATTAAAGTCTCAATATTAGAGTTTGGTGAGGCAAGAGTTTTGATATAATATGTCTTATCCTGTAGTGAAGAAATAAACTCTCTGGCCTTTTGATTTGCCTTGTTTTTATAAAACTCATAATAAATGCTTATTATAGAAAAGTTCAAAAACTATGAAAATTTAAAAAAAAATGTGAAAACAGCTTCATATTCTTTAACACCTAGATGAGTACTGTTGATGTCTTGGTTGTGTCCATCTGCACGCATGCACACGCACATGCACATACATACACAGACACACACACACACACACACACACTACACATTGTTGAAGACATGAACATCAGAAAAGGAGCTTTTGTTTCCTCATCGATTTTATGCTCCCTACTTATATTACTACTTCTCTGAAATATCCTTAGTGAATGCTTACATTTTCTACAGATTTTACTAATATACACAATTCTCCAACTAATAGTTTCTATAGATTCCTAGAAATAAGGTTACTTAATCAAAATATGCATGTTTAACAGTTTTGCTACCAATTGCCATATTGACTTCAATGGTTTTGTTTTTATCAATTTGTACTTCCATGTATATTCATGAACTTTAGATTGAGTTAGGAAGAACTGTTAGGAAAGTTAAAATCAAGGCCTATGAAATTGCAATAGAAAAAAAAATGCTGTTAATACAGCTGCCTTTGGCCCACAAGGGTTCTCAGAAAAGGAGGGTGTCCACTATTCCTACACTGTTGGCTGGTATTCTGCCTTAAATATCTCAGAGAAAGTAGAAGCCTGTAGACAGGGCTGCTTTCACTCTTCAGTTTTGTGGCTCAACCACATTTTATTCTTTGTTACTATGATATCAGAATGAAGGGCAAACAAACAAACAAAAAAATGTTTCAAGTTCCTAGCATGTGAACATATATATGAAAAAGTCCCTGACAGAGACTCTCAAGCAATTAAATATTTCTTTACTATATAAAGAGAAGCAATGATCAATTCTAAAAGATAAGTTATAAGCCTTTTAAAATGAATTGGAATTTAATGCCCAGAATCATTGTATATGTATGTGTGAGTGTGTGTGTGTGTGTGTGTGTGTGTGTGTGTGTGTGTGTGTGTGTGTATGAAAGAGAGAGAGAGAAAATATTTCCTGGGAAGACATGAACGGAGTATCTATTCACTCAAGACAAGGAACTAATAATAGAACAAAGTAGAGATACCACCAAAGTCCAGTTGATGAACCAATGAGTTTTATTGGTATTGCTTCCAGGAATATGTGTGAGGTGTATCTTACAGAAACAGAAATGACTTAAAGGGATATGCATCACCAAAACCCAGCCCAGCATGGGTAAATGCTTATGGAAGCTGGAAAACCTAGAGTTCCCTGAACAGCCTTCAGGTAGCTCAACCATTTGGAGAGCGTCTTTCCTGGGCAACTCAGCTGGTCTTTGCTTCTTCCAGGAGGTTTGGCTGCTGTAAACCTTTTGTAGGTAGCTCAGCTTGAAAGTGTCTCTCAGTAAAATTTATAGCTTATATCTGCTAGGGAAGGGAGGGCCCTAGTGACTCTGGTAATTTTAGGGATATCCAGAAGCCTTTGAATTATTATTTTTATTTTTTATTTAATTAAATTTTATTTTTTATAATAATTGACGCTTATCCATTTTGTATCCCAGCTGTAGCCCCCTCCCTTATTCCCTCCCAATCCTACTTTTCCTCCCTCATCTCCTCCCATGCCTCTCTCCAAGTCCACTGATAGGGGAGTTCTCCTCCCCTTCCATCTGACCCTAGCTTATCAGGTATCACCATAACTGGCTGCCTTGTCCTCTTCTGAGGCCTGGCAAGGCTGCTCCCCATCATGGAGAGGCAGTTAAAGAGCCAGCCACTAAATTTAACAATTGCCATGCATGTTGGAATATTTCATTTCCTCTTAGAAATACTGTGTCTTCTGGTTGGGTAACCAAGAAAATGAAACTAGATAGCCCAGGGACCTAGGGTAAAACCAAATACTAATTTTCTACTAAAAGATTGCAGCAATACAGCCCTGTCAGGGGAAGTGATCTAGGAGCAGGCAACAGAGTCAATGTCAGAGACAGCCACTGATCCTCTTACTATAGTTGGTAGGTGAGGGGACCCCTTTCTGAGGACTAGGGGTGAAAAGGGAGGGAAGGTGGGACAGGGATGAGAGAGGGGGTATGATCGGGATGTGAAGTGAATAAATTAAAAAATAAATTTAAATTAAAAGAGGAAGGTAGCAATAAAATGACTCCTAATGGTATTTTGCTATAGTCATACACCAGTGTCTTTTTTACCCATCATCAGAGAAGCTTTCTCCTGCAGCAGATAGGAACAAACAAACAAACAAACCCATGGCCAGACATCATGCAGAGAGAGAAACCTTGGGACACACAGCTTTAAGTGGGATGTTTCCATCAAATTCTTCTCCTTGGGGCTCAGAGAACCCCATGAAAAATGAGGTGGAAAGAGTGTATGAGAGAAAGAGGATAGTAGACAATAAGGAAACAAGACCTTCTAAATCAACAAGTTGATGAACATATGGATTCACAGAGACTGAGGCAGCATGCACAGGGCCTGCACGGATAAGCACCAGATCGGGGCCTGGAGCTGACAGGAGACATGGGGACAGGCTCCCACCCCTAGCCCAGAAGCAATTACCAATTGATAACAACTTGTAAATGAAAAATTAGTTTTATCCAAAAGAGTCTCCCTGTGGAAACAAAATACTCCAGCATAGGCCACATGGCCAGCAGAAAATGTCAGCGGAGTCTTTGGAGGTTCCTTGTCTCATAGTGTCATGTCAGGAATTTTAAAAAATATATAATATAATTTTTAATTTTAATTTTGATTATATATATACATATTAAATTTTCTTTCTTTTTACCCTACAGATCCTTTACATATATACAAATATATACTATGCTTTCCAGTTTAGTGTTTTAATGGGATGCCTAAGTGCTTGAATGAGTAGGTCTCTGCATCGGTGTCTACTCCTTGTGTCTTTTCTCTGGCTCTTTTCCTTTTCCTATTTTGTCCTATTCCAATGTGTTAGTTTTTGTTTTATCTTATTTTATTTTATTAGTTTTTCAATTAAGCCTGTTTGTGTTCTGATGACAGACAGATGGGAGGGGAGGAGAAGGGAGAAGAAACTGGAAGGAGTAAAGGGAGGAGAAACCATAATCAGGGTATATCAGGTAAGAGGAAATTCTATTTTCAATAAAAGGTAAAGAAAAACAAAACAACATAACAACAATAACAAGCTACCCTCCAAGCTGGAAGGTATATTTTGGAAGAAACTAGTACACACTTCCTCATCATAATAGACTGCTTTCGAGGTCTTATAGGTGATTTTTCCTCTTTCATCTGTGGTACCTCACTGAACTATCATTGAATGACTTGATTCTCCTTTTCCATATGCAACTGGGCTCAGGTCCACAATTAGGCTGGTCCCTGGTCTGTTTCTTAAGTATCTCCTGTTCCTTGAGCAGTAGATTGATTGAGATATAATCTCTCATGGTTCCAGTCAGAAAGAAAGAAGGGAAGGCCGCTGATGTATGTGCATGTCAAAGTACTGTGCACATTTATCTACTAACATTTCACTCCCAAAGATCGGCCTTGAAAATCAGAACCAGATTGTGTCGAAAGCTTTTAGTTAAGTCCTCATGAAGTAGAGACATGAAGAGCCTAAGTGGAGTCCATCATACAGTAAGACCATATAAAAATATACAAACAGCAATAATAAAACCTAGGGACTGAAAGGATGGCTGTGTGGTTCAGAGCAGTTGCCGCTCTAACAGACGATGAGGGCTCAGTTTCCAGCAACCATTTGACAACTTACAGCTGTTTATAACTTGAGTTACAGAGAATCTAATATCTTCTTCTGGCTTCTGTGGGCAGCTAACATGCCCACGATACATGTATACAAATTAATGCTAACACTCATGCACTCTAACTGACAGATGAGGCAGTACCCTATGTTTGTCATAAGCCAGGGAAAGGGATGGATGTCTAACACATTTGCATAAATGAGAAATCAGGCCTAGTAAGTTAATATACTAAGTCCCGCCAGGCCCTGTGAAATCTGACCTTGACATTAGCTCCCTCAACAATCTTATCTTTTGACCTTTTATCCCATCATTGATAAATTATAGTGAAGCAACCACAGTACAGTTTCCCTGGCATTATACGTTTGTCCTTTATCCCACACAAACTTCAGGTCATCATGTACGTGCCTGTCTCCCAGAGAGGTCCAGAGTAAGTCAGAGCCTTTGGTATAGTTCCTCATGAGTATTACAATTTCTGTTGTTGTACTTACTATGTTTTTGATGGTATTTATTTTCTCACTTATACTCTACATATCTGGAGAATAAATCTTAATTTTTTTCCTGCTAACAAAAGACCACCATGATTCACTTAAATACCCATGGATGCTAGTGTTCCATGCTACATGACTTTGCTATGAGTTTCCAGCATGTTTTTTTCTCATTTATTTATTTTATTCAGTTTATATCTTTGTAGCTCCTTCCTTCCTTCCCTTCCAGTCTCACCCTCTCTCCCTCTCTCCTTCCCCTCTTCCCTGCCTTTTGCCTTTTCTGAGGAAAGAAGGAGCTCCCTTTCCCATCCACCCCAGCTCATCTAGTTGATCAAGACTTCCCTCTACCCCTGTGGCCTGCCAAAGCAGTCATACCAAGGGAAAGTTATCTAAAAACTAGCAAGTGAGTCCAGGTCCAATGCAGTCCCCACTTGAAGGCTAAGCTGCCCATCTGCTGTATTTTTGTAGGGGGCCTAGGTACAGTTCATGCATGGTTCTTGTTTGATGCTTCAGTTTCAGCAAGCCCCTCTGGGCCTTGGTTAGTTGGCTCTGTTGTTTTTCTGATGGAGCTCCTGTCACTTACAGGTCCTTTTCTCATTCCTCCAATTATCCACCAAGACTCCCTATGCATCAACCAATTTTTGGCTGTGAGTCTCAGCATTTGTTTTGAGGAGCTGCTGGGTAGAGCCTCTCGGAGGACAACTCTGACAGGCTCCTGTCTGCAAACTCAACCAATATGCTCTACCCTTTCTCCTTCCTACATTGTTCCTTCAAACCGAATGGTTCTGTAAGCTCTGGAGAACTTTAATACAACATTAAACCCCAAATCCCCGAAACCATCTTTATCCCCATGCTTCCCTGAACATTAGATCATAATTCAACTCTAAAACCTGCTGCTTTTCTTAATTTCTGAAACGTCTTCTTTCTTAGAGCACTCTGAATTTTCTTCCATATTATGAATAATATTGGCACTAAAATGTGTAAAAAAAATACTGTTAAGAAGAAAAGGAAGTCCAAGATTGAATAGATTAATCTAAGAAAACACCTGGCAATTTCAAAAGTGCTGCACGTTTCCTGGCTAGGATGAGTCACATCCTAGAGAGTTGGAGCACATACAAGTCACACCTCCATGAGGGCCTGCTAAGAAAATGTGAAAACAGGGGGAAAGTCACAGAATGAAGATTTAGAACTGGTAGTCTTTCAGGTGGGACTCCACACACTTCTCCTATGCAGCAGGCAGATTGCACAGGAGAGGTTGCCTCCCAACTTATGACTTTTCATTACTGGGTAACATAAGGAACAATGTCCTTGGCTATGATGAGAAAGGGAAATAAAAGAAATAGTGTTTTGGGTTATTTTTTTTTTTTTTTTTGTCAGAGTACTAGAGCCTTTGCATTGGAGCTTTGACTTGCTGATCTTTTTGAGTAGAAGGTAAAGACTGGTTGGTGATGATACACACTCTTCAAGTTAAAAGTCATCATCATCAGGACTCACACTTAATTCTGACTCACATGGCATCAGGATAAAACTCGTGGTTTATTGTTACTGTGTATCTTTAAATAATAAATGACATTCTGATATATAAGTATGTTACAAATATAATCCCTATTATAAAAACAATTGCCTTATACAGACAGACAATAGATATGCCAGCATGCTAAAAACTGTATACCAGTGTGTGTGTGCAGGGAGTGTAAATGAAATGTATTTGGTTCTCTGTTACCAGTCAGGAATCTTACTGTTTAGTCTACACCGAAATGTTTGTCAGTTGGAGATCCAAATAAATCTTTGTCTTTCAGGTCAGGTGAGAGCAGGCAAAAGCTATGAGCAATGGTGGCTAGAGTTAAAAGGTTACAAAAGGAGAGAACATTTATAAATATGATAAAGTCAGTGCAAGTTTAGAAAGAAGGTTGGCAGTGTATTACTTTAGTATGCTAGGAAGGACTATCTTCTCAATTAATTAGTGTGAGAGAAAGGAATTGCTCTGCCTCCATTTTTATTATCAATAACAACAAATAAAAAATACTGCAGAAATCAGATGTTGAGGGGGAAAGAGTTGATTCAGTGATTAAGAGCACTTGCTGATCTTTTAGAGGTCAAGAGATTGGTTGGTAATATCCACTTTGGATGCTCCAAATTACCTGTAACTCCACTCAAAGGAATTGCACCTCCACACATGTAGAATTTATTTATACAGTCACCCACATATACATGTAAATAAAATTTACAATGATAAATTTCAAACATACATGTTGGTGGGTAAATGTGGGAAAGCTGAATTATCTCGATTGAAAAATACATTATTTGCAGGGAAGAGAGGCTTCTTTGATGAGGGGTGTTAGTTTACACTTCTCTGTGAGTATAAAGATAACATTTAAAACATAGTAAGGAATTTTCCTGTCTAGCAAATTGGTCGTAATAGATTATTTTGTAAGGCCTACGACCTTGCTAGTTCCAGGAAACCAGCTAGGTTTTCAGTAGCAGGCATAATTTTTCTCCTGTTGAATAGGCCTTAAGTCAAATTAGACAGCTGTTGGTCAAACCACCAATATGTGAGTGCCACTGATTATAGCCTTATTCATATGTTGTTATATATATAATTACATATCATATATATCTTGTTATATATATTTATATATATATATATATGTATTTCTGCACACACATGTGACAACAGTAATTAAAGAAAATGAGGCTATCACGTTGAAAGTTGGGGGAATGAGAGGGACTAGAGGAAAATGAGAGATAAGTAACATAATTCAATTTCAATCAAAGGCATATTAAAAAACCATATACTTTTATGACATTAAATGACAGTAAATTTTAAGGATTTATTGTATCCCAGGTATTATTGAATGTATGATCTCCTTTTCATCGTCTGCTGATGCATTTATTTACTCAACAAATACTTATCAGGCTCTCACAAAATTTCAAGCATCCTTCTAGAAACAAGGAACAAAACACTACACAAAATACATAGTAAAAGCTTCATGTTATAGCAAAAAATAAATAAATAAATAAAAAGAAAAGAAAAGAAAAGACAAGCCCACAAACTCCTCACAGGATCACTTGTGCAAATCTTGAAATGAAAGGAAGTATTATGGTTTGAATCTTATATATCCCCACAGACTCGTGTTTTGATGCTTTGATACCCAGCTTTTGGTGCTATTTTCAGTGTCATGGACCCTTTGAAAAGTGAGGCCTGGCTGGCAGAAACAGGAAACTAGATGGGAGTATGTAGGTCTTTTTACCTTCCTCTGAGTCTGTTGTAGCACCACTCTACTTCCTCTTTGACTCGATGTGGACAGGTGGCTGCCATAGGCTCACACTGAATTGAGCAGCTACATTCTGTCGTGTTTCTCTAGCTAGAATGCACAGCAAATGATCAGCCCAAATAAAACCTTCCTGTAGTAAGTTGCTCACTCCAAGTATCTGTCATAGTGGCAAGAAACGTACTACAGCAATCTTCATGAGATTCATGAACACCTAAGGGGAGAAGCATGAGCAGACCCTGGGATGGGCTCAGTCTGTGATACTGTAGAAGTCCCAGGAGGCCAGTGAGGTGGATCAGAAGTAGGTATGGGAGAAGAAGGTAGGAAGTGAGATAGGGTCATAAGGACTTTGCAAACCAGGAATGGATTCAATTGAATATTTGTTTTGCTTTGAGTAGACCTTCTGCCTTGTAAGTAATTTTAAATGTGGGTAAGAAGTGGGATACAATGCTACAGATTATCTTGTAGGGCCTTAGCTTATTTTCCCATAATGTCAATATATTCTATCATCATAACAGATTTTTCAAAACCAAGAATTCTATATTAGTACAATACTAGTAACAAAATTAGACATCATTTATAATTTTCATTTTTCCACTCATTCCCTTCACTTGTGCCTTAGATTACAAACAAATCTATAATACTATCTGGCAGACAGAAGTAGAGAGTTTTGAGCACAGGAGGGACAGGCCTGATTCTTATTTTTTGCGCTATTACTCTGGATACTCTCGGCACTAGAAGCTCTGTAGCTATGCCTACAACTTGTATGACTCTATCATAAAGCTATGAATATCCATCACAAAATTACTTACTCAGAGGTATGTTATTTTCATTCAACATGAAATCAATTAGATAAACTCATTGATTCCCAATGCCAGAAACTAAGTTAAACAGACATACATTTGAATATATATTCATAAGTATATATATTCACAAATATATAAAATAAATATATATATCCATATATATATTTATTTTATATATATCCATATATATATATATTTATTTTATAAAAGAAGACATTAAATATTTAAAGAAGAAACATAAGCTCAGAAATAGAATTATTGTTCAAGACGTTTTTAGGTCAATTACTCAAACATAATTCATAGCAGAACAAAGCTTTCTGGATTTTGATTTTTATGTTTTGGATAGAGAGTAAAGCTGGGTTACCTCATTTAGTGCTCAATTAAATATTATCTACTGTAAAGTTGCTTTAGGACTTCCCATAACCAAGAAATTATGCAGCACACTTCATCAGGCATTATCCATGAGATACTTCATTACTCAAACTTTCATAGATAGAAAGCAGTGTATTTCAGTTAACAAAATGGATGAATCTTACAGTTTACGTTAGTATCATGTGAATCAACTGCAGTTATATGTAATTAACTTTGGAGTCTGGTACTAGGGAAATAACTCTCACTATCCTGAAGACACTTCCATCCATGCTAATGGACCATGGCATTTTCCCACTAACATTGTTGATACAAATAGTTGTCTAAACAATGGCACCAATTTTTCCATAGTATATCATCCTGCGATTTATTAGTCTCTTAAATTGATTCCATCAACTTTCAGAATGACATTTAATGATGGTGTAGATAAGATGACATTTTTATTTATTTTATTAATTACAGTTTATTCACTTTGTATCCCCCCCATAAGCCCCTCCCTCTTCCCCTCCCGATCCCTTCCTCCCTTCCCCTTCTTCTTCCCCTTTTTCGTGCATGCCCCTCCCAAGTCCACTGATAGGGGAAGTCCTCTCCTTCCTTCTGATCTTAGTCTATCAGATCACATCAGAATGGCTGCATTGTCATCTTCTGTGGCCTGGAAAGGTTGCTCTTCCCTCAGGGGGAGGTGATCAAAGAACAGGCCAATCAGATTATGTCAGAGGCAGTCCCTTTTCCCATTACTATGTAACCCACTTGGACACTACACTGCCATGGAGTACATCTGTGCAGGGGTTCTAGGTTATCTCCATGCATGGTACTTGGTTGGAATATGAGTCTCTGGGAAGACCCTGTGTTCAAATTTTCTGGTTCTGTTGCTCTCCTTGTGGGGTTCCTGTCCTCTCCAGATCTTACTATTTCCCACTTTTTACATAAG
Source organism: Psammomys obesus (assembly GCF_907164565.1). Lineage (NCBI taxonomy): Eukaryota > Metazoa > Chordata > Mammalia > Rodentia > Muridae > Psammomys > Psammomys obesus. The sequence goes on along the minus strand of NW_026590707.1, from coordinate 3,598,058 downwards.
ATTCCCTGCACTTTGCCCAACAGTTGGCCATAAGTCTCAGCATCTGCTTTGATAGTCTGAAGGGCAGAGCTTTTCAGAGGCCCTCTGCGACAGGTTCCTAGGTTGTTTCCTGTTTTCTTCTTCTTCTGATGTCCATCCTTTTTGCCTGTCGCGATGGGGATTGAGCATTTTAGTCAAGGTCCTCTCTCTTCATTAGTTTCTTTAGATGTACAGATTTTAGTAGGTTTATCCTATATTACATGTCTATATGAGTGAGTATATATCGTGTGTGTCTTTCTCCTTCTGGGACAGCTCACTCAGGATGATCCTTTCCAGGTCCCACCATTTGCCTGCAAATTTCATGATAAGATGACGTTTTTAAGGGGAAGGGGATGAAGGGAAGAGGGTGAAAGGGTGGGACAGGAAAGAGTTGAGGGAGGGGCCTCAATCTGGGTATGTAAAGAATAAATTGTGAAACAAAATAAAAATTAAAATTAAGAAAAAAGATAGCACCTGTAGAGATTGTCCTGTAAAAATAGGTCTGAATTCATATTGTTTAGTTTTCACACTGTTGGTATTTACATACTTTGTATACCAGTTTTAGATTATATAGTTTTAACACCACTTAAGAAGAATTAACCTAAAATTTTTTTAAAAAAATTCTTTTCATTATATTTGTTATTGCAACATAATGATACATTTAAACAATTAAGTATGAAAACTCATGCTAATAGAACCCCATATTACAAGAAGTTTGTGTCTTTTGAAAGCTACCTGTAACACCTTTCTTCCTGTTTACATTTTAATGTAAATTTATGATTCCTACACTCATACAAGGAAAGCCTACTAAAGCAATAAGAAATGTGGATTTATATAAGAAATGTAAAATTTATTCAAGATGTCTTGATTTCACTCCCTGAGAGTTCCACTGGATAAACAAACTGAGAAATTGTGGAAACGAGATAATTGAAATAAAGCATATTTCATACAGAATTATAAGAAAATAAATTGGTACTACTCAGGGTTGGCTACTGAGGTCCAGAGTCTCAGATGATTACCATGGTAAGATCTGGGTGGCATCTCTCTTGAGGTGAATTTTATTAACTAATAGGTCGCAGCTCTTAGCCAGGAGTGCTTTTCTACTTCTGCTTTGTATAAATCTATGGAGCTGAATGTTCTCATTGCTCTCCTTCACTGTGTTGGATGAATAGTGTGAGCTATCTGCTCATCAGGATGATCTTCAACCCTAATCTTGTCTTTGCTTCGTTTTCCGAATGGACCAAGACTGTGTTTTCCAGAGGTAAACAAAATGATCTTGCATTCATTTTAAAATAATTTGATGTGAAAGTGCTGTGGAAATAATTGCAGTTGAAATTTTTCTGGAAGAAATATTGACAATTGTGTGACTTGAATTAAAATCATCATCTCATGATAGATAGTAAGTACCTATTCAAAGAAAGTGGAAAATAGCAGATGGCCTGTCTGCTATTAAAAATGCCTTTCAAGCACTGATGCAGAGTTTATCCCATCAAGGCGGCAAAATCTAGTGTGGTGCTCTCTTCTGGATGTTAAGAGACTGTTCTTTCAGAGGGAATGAATGTGCAAACATTTACCATATATGCAGTTTTGTCTATCATTGCAACTGTGGGTAACCCTTCCTTTATGGAATTCATATTCCTTATTTCCAGTAGAAAATAACCTTCTGATTATCCTTAGTGTAGTGCTATTGTATGGTAGTAATAAAAGAAAGAGATGATTTTCACTGTTTATGAAACACTATGGGTGAGGTGCAAGGCTGACTGTTTACTATTCACATGACTAGAAATTAATCATTTTCTTTTATTTTAGAGATTGTGACATAATTTCATAATTTCTCTTTTCTTTCTACTCTAAAAACTCTCCCATACCCTTCCCACTCACTTTTAAATTCATGACCCCTTGTTTCATTAATTGTTGTTAGATGCATGTACAAATATATATGGATATATCCATGTATGTCCCTAAATCTCATCTAGCTCATTCTGAAGGATGTTACTTGCATGAACGTTTTCAGGACTGACCTTCTGGCATTGGAGAATTAACTGGTGTACTCTTCTCTGGAAAACACTATTTCTCCTGCTGTCATCATTCCTTAGTTGCCTCCAGTTCTTTGTGTAGGCTTGAGGCCGTGTCGGGCCCTCACATATCTACTTTGTCACGGTTTTTGTTGTTGTCATTGTTCACATCATTGTTAGGAATTCACATTGATGAGACTAGGTGAGGTTTCTGACATCCTAGGAGACACGATCTCACAATAAAAATCCTGTTCCTCCTTTGCAATGAAAGTTAGGTGCGGGAGTGTTGTAAATGTATCCTTTAGGCCTGAGATCCACAGCTCTTCACTGTGATCAATTGTAGTTTTCAGGGATGATCCCCATTTGTTGCAAAGAGAAGTTTCCTTGATGAAGGATGAAGAGTACACTTATCTTTGGGTATAAGAACAGATGTTTGGTCCTTGGTTGGAGTATCGTTCTCTGCAGGCTCCCCTGGGCCCAGGTATTTTGGCTCTGTTGTTCTTGTGGAATTCCTGTCCCCTCCAGGTCTTTCTATCTCCCTCTTCTCCCATAAGGATTCCAGCACTCTGCCCAAATTTTGGCTGTGAGTCTCAGTATCTCCTTCAATATCCTAGTGGGTAGGTAGTCTTTCAGGGGCCTCTGTCCTATTCCATGTCTTCTACTTCTGATGTCTATCCTGTTTACTCTTCTGAATGAGGATTAAGCATCTTCCCTAAGATCCTCCTCATTGTTTAGCTTCTTTAAGACTATAGATTTTATAAAGTATGTTTAGCCTATGTTATATGGCTAATAGCCACTTATACATGAGTATATACGATACATGTCTTTCTGCTTCTGAGTTACCTCACTCAGAATGATCTTTTCTAGTTCCCACCATTTGCCTGCAAATTTCTTGATTTCCTTGTTTTTAATTGCTTAGTAGTATTGCATTGTGTAAATGTACCACACTTTCTATATCCATTCCTCAGATGAAGGACACCTAGGTTGTTTTCTGACTATTACAATTAAAGCGGCTATGAACATAGCTGAGCAGATGTCCTTATTGAATGGTAGGGCATGTTTTGAGTATATGCCTAGGAGAGGTAAAGCTGGATCTTGAGGTAGCACTATTCCAAATTTTCCACACATGGAGAGGACCTAGGCCCCTTGTTCAAAGGAAGCCCATAGGAGGCTCAATTTTCAAGTGGATTCCCTAGTAAGGTGTACCCGGGCTGTCTCTGACATGAACTCAGTGACCGGCTCTCTGATCACCTCCCTATGGGGGTATATCCTTGCCAGGCCACAGCGGAAGATGATGCAGGCAGCCTTGATGACACCTGATAAGCTAGGGTCAGATAGAAGGGGAGGAGGTCCTCCCCTATCAGGGGACTAGGAGAAGGGCATAGGGGAAGAAGAGTGGGGGTGGATGGGACTGGGAGGAGAAAAGGGAAGGAGCTACCGTGGGGATACAAAGTGAGTAAATTGTAATAAATAAATAAATAAATAAATAAATAAATAAATAAGTAAATTTAAGTAAATTTAAAAATTAATAGATCTTTGGAATTGTTGTTGGGATTATGCTAGTTAAGCAGAGTAGTGAATACAGGTTCTTCACCAAAATCTATGACTTCATCAGCATTGAATAGTTGGCTAGGTTTCCAGCACAAGGCATGATTTCCCTCTTGTTAAGTGGGTCTTAAATTTAATTACAGAACTGTTGGCAAGTACCAAGGTGTGCTGTGTGTGTCTCCACTGCATCCACCATGTTACACTGTGCCAGACAGGTTACTGATGTTCAAGGGCATCATGGCTGGGTAGGACTGTTGGTTGCTTCCCTCCTGTGTAAGTTTCAATGGTACTTTTTTGTACCATTAATATATTGCTTAGGAAGGAAGCTATTTTGGTTAGTTTTATCTCCTGGGTGTCTAGACCGTTTTAGAGTGCATAGTGTTTTCAGAAATAAGGGCTTATCTTCTATGTCTCAAGGGCAACGAAAGGTAATAACAGTATGTTTGGGGAGTCTCTTGCCCAAAGACTTGGACAGTCGGCAACTCAAAAGGGAGCTTGTCATGTCTTGTCTTTTAGCTCTTAGAAGGAGCATAGTCAGTCCAGATGAGAAATTTCATTGTTTGTATATTTATAATCAGAACTATGTATATTATATTTTTTTAGATAAAAAGTGAATAGAATGATTCTTCATTTCTTTTTCAGACATCCTTATTGTTATTTTACCTTCATTTCTTCTCTATTTAACTTCTTTCTTTCTGTAAAAAGCCCTCTTTTCCCATTTCCCTGATCAAAACAATTGTACACTACTTTTCCCTCTTAATTTTTCCCCAGTCCCTTTACCCCAGAAATGACTACATTTTTACATCTTTGAAATCTATATTAACTCTAAGATATAGATATATCTATATTGTGTCCCTGAAATCTATATTAACTCTAAGATATATTCATTTCTAATGAATTGTAGCTAAAAACCACAGTTGAGAAAGAAAGAACATGTAAAGTTTTTCTTTCTGGGTTTCAATTACCTCACTCAATGGGATCTTTTTTAGGTATATTCATTTACCTTCAAAGTTCAGGATTTCATTTACTTTATAGCTGAATAGTATTCCATAATGTTTGAGTACTACATTTTCATTAGCCATTTGTTGGTGAAGGATGTTTCCTTTTTCTGTTTCTTAGATGTTTTAAATAGAGCAGCAATAAATATGTCTTAGCATAAACATATACATTTTCTATATTGATTTCCTGTCTACACAGTTTGCAATCTCACCAGCATTGAATGAGAATTTCTCTCCCCTGGCATTCCTTATAACATTTCCTGTCAGCTGTTTTGTTAGCTATTCTTATTAGAGCAATATGAAATTTCAAAGTTGCTTTGCTTTTTATTTTTCATTTTTAAAAATTAATTATTTATTCACTTTATATCCCAATCATGGGCTCTTCCTCCTCTGCCCCCTTCCCATCCTCCTTCCCACTACTCCTATTCCTCCTTCCCTACTTCTCAGATAAGGGGAGCCTCCCCACTACTATCTTAGACCTGCATATATCAAGAACTAAGTGCATCATCTTCACCTGTGGCCTGAAAAGGCAGCCCTACCAGGAGAGGAGTGATGGAAAAGCAGGCAATGTAGGGGTCCAGGTCAGAAACAGCCCTTGCTCCCCTTTTTAGGGGACCCACTTGTTTGCCCAACTATGTTCATAGCAGCTTTATTTGTAATAGCCAGAAACTGGAAATTATCCATATGTTTCTCAACTGAAAATTGATTAAAAAAAAATTGTGGTACATTTATACAATGGAATACAACTCAGCTATTAAAATCAAGGAAATCATGAAATTTGCAGGCAAATGAATGGAACTATAAAGATCATCCTGAGTGAGATAACCTAGATCCAGAAAGACATACATGGTATATACTCATTTATAAGCAGATATTAGAGATGTGGCACAAGATAAACATACTACAATTCATACACCCAAAGAAGGCAAGGAGGATGCAAGGCAGGATACTTAAATATCACTCAGATTTGTATTTTTCTAATTGCTAGGGACAATGAAAATTTTTTGAGATGTTTCTTAGCTGTACTTTCTTTTTCCTTCCTTCCTTTTTTGCTTGTTTCTTTCATTCTTTTTTCCTTTTAGAAATTTTTATTCAGATCCAAGTCCTATTTTTAGGACTTTTTGACTCTTTGGGCTTTTTTATTTTTATTTTCATTTTTTTACTTTTTTATATATTCTGGATATTAATTCTCTTTCAGATGTATAGCTTAGAGAAATTTCTTCCAATTCTGTAGGTTCCTTGTTGTCAGGTTGATTGTTTCTTTAGCTGTTCAAAACCTTTTTGGTTTTATCATGTGCCACTTGTCAATTGTTGGCCTTAGTTGGTGAGCAAATGAATTCCAATTTATTAAGTCCTTTCTTACATCTATATCATATAGGATATTGTCTATGTTTTTTTTTTTCTAGCAATTTATATTTGGTTTCATGTTTAGGTCTTAGACCTGTATGGAGTTAGTTATTGTACAAGATGATAGAAACAGCTCTAATTTTATTCTTTTGCATGAGGACTTCCAGTTTTCCCATTTGCTGACAATGCTTTCTTTTCTGTAATTTATCTTTTTGGCATCTTTGTCAAGTATTAAAAGGCTGAAGTTATGTATACTTATGTTTGTGTCTTCTATTTTTTTCTATTGGTCTGCATGTATATTTTTGTGCCAGTGCAGTATTGTTTTTATTACTATGGCTGTGTAATACAGCTTAAGATCTGGAATGATGATCTCTCCATCATTATCTTTTGCTAAAAGATGTTTTCAATATATAGGGTTTTATTGTTCTATACAAATTTTCAGATTTTTTTTCTATTTTTGTGAAAAATGAAATGGGGATTTTGATTGGGATGTCATTGAATCTGTAAATAGCTTTTAGTAAAATGGTCATTTTCACAATGTTAAATTCTATCAAACCTGCAGGGGAACAAGATGGCGGCGCCAGGAGAACAGGGCATCTGAGGACAACATTTCCTGTACAGCGACCAAGAGACTGAACACTGGGCCCTAAAACAACAGCGATCGTGTTTCCCAGGTGAGAGGAAACCTTCACGGTTTGGGAATCAGTCGGGTCCACTCTCAGGCCACCCAGCCAGAACCCGAAAGAGATCCCGGGTCGTGCAGGCACTAGGTCGCCAGACCAGAGCCACACGCCTGTGTGTCCTGATCACCTTCCAAGGCTGATTGGTGGGCAAAAAAACACCACAGACCAGTAGTCCCTGTCGCGAGAGAATCCACAAGGAAGGATGGAAAGTGTACTGACTTAAATAATCCAGTCCTTCCCTGGAAAAAGTCTCACAGACTGGCAGGTCCGAGCCACCATCACTGAACTAGACTCCAGCCACAGGCACAGACAGCTGCTGCTCCCCAGCTCTCCAGCTATGTGCCCTACGGCAACAGAGACTGGGAATTACGGTCAGGAGAAATCCTCACAGGGAACGAAGCAAAGGGGGCAGACTTAGGCCACCCAGTATATCCCTGGAATAGGTCCCACAGACCAGCCCAATCCAGGGACCTGCTGTGCACCAGATAGCCTGCTGTTACCAGAAAAGTGGTATTCAACCATCACAGATTACCACTTGGGACTGGGACACAGAGCCACAACCTCAGACATACAAAAGCCCAGAATCTCCGAGATCAACTCCCAGATATGGCTCCAAGGGACTACTAGTTATCCCTAACAAAACTGAACAAACCACGGGACACACAGGTCACAGCAGCAGATCATTAAATTTACAGCAAGAAACCCAGAAACAGGGCAGCTGACTTCAGGACTTCCCTGGGTGAGAGGAGAACCCTCTCGACTAACAAAGACCACAGTTACCACTCAGGGCTTGATCCCTGAGGGGAGCAGCGCCAACTCCTCAAAAACACCAGCCATCCAGTGAGTATACCCAAAAAGCTGAGAAGACTTCCCTCAAGAAAAACCAGCTTTCTGCCAAGGGGATTCTCTCCACCACAAGATCCCCAGGAACAGCCAGAAACTAACCCCAAACACCTAAGATAGCCCATTGGATAGAGGCCAGTGTAAAAGCTCAACCAACAAAAGACAGAGTAATATGGCATGTCCAGAACCCAGTTATCCAGGGGCAAGTAGCCCTGGACACTCCAGCATAACTGAAATTCAAGAAGATGGCCTAACAACTATGCTCATAAAGATGATAACAGAGGAAACAAATAAGATACGTAAAGACATAGAGGAAGATAAACTCAAACAGAATATTGCCATTCATAAAGAAATAGAGGAAGTTGCAGCCAAACAGTTTGTGGCCTTTAGAAAGGAAATGCCTAAAGCACTGAATTAAATAAAAGAAACAGAGGTTGGGTCAAACAAACAGCTGAAAGAAGTGATGGAAAAAGAGGAAAATAGAGTCAGACAGGTAAAGGAAATCAACAAAATGGCTCAATATCTGAAGATAGATTTAGAAAAATTAAAGAAAACACAAATGGAGGAAATTGCAGAGAGAAAGAACTTAGGGAAGAAAACAGGAACTACAGAGGTTAGCATAACCAATAGACTACAAGAAATGGAAGAAAGAATCTCAGGTGTGGAAGATATAATGGAAGAAATAGATGTATCTATCAAAGAAAATGTTAAATCAAAAAACTTCCTGATACAGACCTTCCAAGAAATTAAGGACAACGTAAAAAGACAAAATCTAAGAATAATAGGAATAGAAAAAAGGAAGATTCCCTGCTCCAAGGCCCAGAAAATATTTTCAACAAAATCATTGAAGAAAATTTCCCCAACTTAAAGGAGAGGCCAATAAGAATACAAGAGGCATACAGAACACCCAAAAATTAAACCAGAAAAAAAAATCCTCCCGTCACATAATAATCAAAACAGTAAGTATGAGTATACAGAACAAAGAAAAAATACTAAAAGCTGCAAGGGAAAAAGGCCAAGTAACATATAATGGCAAACCCATTAGAATCACACCTGACTTTTCAAAAGAGACTATGAAAGCCAGAAGGGCCTGTTCGAATATCATGCAGACCCAAAGAGAACACAGATGTCAGCCCAGGCTACTGTACTCCTCTAAACTCTCAGTCCTCATCGATGGAGAAAACAAGATATTCAATGACAAAAACAAATTTCAACAATACCTACACACAAATCCAGCATTATATAAGATGCAACAAGAAAAAATACAACCCAAGAAGACTAACTACTTTCAAGAAAACACAGGAAACAAATAACCTCACTACAGTAAAACAAAAAACAATCAAGCACACAAACTTATAACTGCACCCAACATAAATATCAAAGGATCTAACAGCCACTGGTCATTAATCTCTCTCAACATCAATGGACTCAACTCTCCAATAAAAAGACACAAACTAAGAGAATGGATGCATAAACAAAACCCAGCAATCTGTTGCATACAAGAAACACACTAAGTCACAAAGATAGACATTACCTGAGGGTAAAGGGTTGGAAGACAGCTTTCCAAGCAAATGGACCCAAGAAGCAAGCAGGAATAGCCATTCTAATATCTGATAAAATACAGGTTCAAAAAAAATTAATGAAAAAAGATGGGGAAGGATACTTCATACTCATCAAGGAAAAATGCCACCAGGAAGACATCACAATCCTGAACATCTATGCTCCAAATACAAGGGCACCCACATTTGTAAAAGAAATATTGATACATCTTAAACCACATATAGATCCCCACATATTAATAGTGGGAGTCTTCAAAACCCCACTCTCAACAAATGACAGGTCGACAAAAAAGAAATTAAACAAAGAAACAATGTCTCTGACAGAGGTCATGAATCAAATGGACCTCACAGACATTTACAGAACTTTACACCCAAACACAAAAGAATTTACCTTCTTCTCAGCACCTCATGAAACCTTCTCCAAAATAGACCATGTAGTTGGTGAGAAAGCAAGCCTCAACAGATACAAGAAGACTGAAATAATCCCTTGTATCCTGTCTGATCACCATGGAATAAAGTAGGCCCTCAAAAACAACAGAAATAACAAAAAGCCTACACACACATGGAAACTGAACAACTTGCTACTAAATGACAGCTGGGTCAGGGAAGAAATAAAGAAAGAAATTAAAGTCTTCCTAGAACTCAATGAAAATGAAGACACAACATACCCAAACTTGTGGGACACAATAAAGGCAGTGCTAAGAGGAAAGTTCATAGCACTAAGTGCCTTCAAGAAGACATTCAAGACAGCTCATTCAAGCAACTTAATGGCTCACTTAAAAACCCTAGAAAAAGAAGAAGCAGACACACCAAAAAGGAGTAGATGGCTGGAAATAATCAAACACAGGGCTGAAATCAATCAATTAGAAACAAAGCAATTCAAAGAATCAATGAAACCAAGAGCTGGTTCTTTGAGAAAATCCACAAGATAGACAAACACTTAGCCAAGCTAACTAAAAGGCAGAGAGACACCATCTAAATCAACAAAATCAGAAATGAAACAGGGGACATAACCACAGACACTGAGGAAATCCAAACAATCATTAGGACTTACTTCAAAAGTCTATATGCCACAAAATTTGAAAACCTAAATGAAATGGACAATTTTCTTGATCAATTTGGCTTCCCAAAGCTGAATCAGGACCAGGTAAATCAATTAAATAGTCCTATATCCCCCAAAGAAATAGAAGCGGTCATCAAAAGTCTCCCATCCAAAAAATAGCCCAGGACCAGATGGCTTCAGCGCAGAATTCTACCAGACCTTCAAAGAAGAGCTAACTCCAATTCTCTTCAAACTATTCCAGAAAATAGAAACAGAAGGAACATTACCAAACTCATTCTATGAAGCCAGTCACCTTGGTACCTTAACCTCACAAAGACTCAACAAAGAAAGAGAATTTCAGGCCAATCTCCCTTATGAACATTGATGCAAAAATACTTAACAAAATACTTGCAAACCGAATACAAGAACACATCAAAGATATTATCCACTATGACCAAGTAGGGTTCATCCCAGGTATGCAGGGGTGGTTCAATATAAGGAAATCCATCAATGTGATCCACCATATTAACAAACTGAAAGAAAAAAAAAAACACATGATAATCTCCCTAGATGCTGAAAAAGCATTTGACAAAATCCAGCATCCATGCATGTTTAAAGTATTGGAGAGATCAGGGATACAAGGCACATATCTAAACATAGTAAAGGCGATATACAGCAAGCCTATAGCCAACATCAACCTGAACGGAGAGAAACTTAAAGCAATCCCACTGAAATCAGGGACAAGACAAGGCTGCCCACTCTCTCCATATCTCTTCAACATAGTGGTGGAAGTCCTTGCTAGAGCAGTAAGACAGTTGAAGGAGATCAAGGGGATACAGATGGGAAAGGAAGAAGTCAAATTATCACTATTTGCAGATGATATGATAGTATACGTGAGTGGCCCCAAAAACTCTACCAGGAAACTCCTACAGCTGATAAATACCTTCATCAAAGTGGCAGGATACAAAATTAACTAAAAAAAAATCAGTAGCCCTCCTGTATACAAAAAACTAAAGGGCTGAGAAAGAAATTAAGGAAACAACACCCTTCACAATAGCCACAAATGAGATAAAGTACCTTGGTGTAACCCTAACCAAGCAAGTCAAAGACTTGTATGAAAAAAATTTCAAGTCTCTGAAGAAAGAATTAGAAGAAGATATGAGAAGATAGAAAGATCTCCCATGCTCATGGCTTGGAAGGATTAACATAGTAAAAATGGCCATCTAACCAAAAACAATCTACAAATTCAATGCTTTTCCCATCAAATTACTAACACAATTCTTACAGACCTGAAGTTGAGAAAAATTCTCAACTTCATATGGAATAACAAGAAACCCAGAATTGCTAAAACAATCCTCTACAATAAAAGATCTTCTGGAGGTATCTCCATCCCTGAACTTAAGCTTTACTATAGAGCAACAGTTATAAAAACTGTATGGTACTGGCATAGGAACAGAATGTTGGATCAATGGAACCGAACAGAAGACCCAGAAATAAACCCACACACTTATGGACATCTGATCTTTGACAAAGATGCCAATACCATACAATGGAAAAAAGATAGCATCTTCAACAAATGGTGCTGGTCTAACTGGATGTCTACATGTAAAAAAAAAAAAGAAAATAGAACCATACTTATCACCCTACACAAAACTGAAGTCCAAGTGGATCAAAGACCACAACATAAAACCGGACACATTAAATCGGCTAGAAAAAAAAAAGTGGGGAATACCCTTGAACTCATTGGCACAGGAGACAACTTTCTGAACAGAACACCAACAGCACAGGCTCTAAAAGCAACAATCAATAAATGGGACCTCATAAAATTGAAAAGCTTCTGTAAAGCAAAGGACACCATCATCAAAACAAAATGACTGCCTACAGACTGGGAAAGAATCTTCACCAACCCTTTATGTGACAGTGGGCTAATATCCAGTATATATAAAGAACTAAAGAAGCTGAAAAACAGCAAACCAAGTAATCCAATTAAAAAATGGCGAGCAGAGCTAAACAGAGACCTCTCTGTAGAGGAATATTGAATGGCAGAGAAACACTTAAAGAAATGGTCAACCTCATTAGCCATTAGGGAAATGCAAATCAAAATGACCCTGACATTTCACCTTACACCCATCAGAATGGCCAAGATGAAAAACTCAAGTGACAACATATGCTGGAGAGGTTGTGGAGAAAGGGGAACCCTTTTCCACTGCTGGTGGGAATGTAAACTTGTACAACCACTCTGGAAATCAATTTGGCACTTTCTCAGACAATTAGGAATAACGCTTCCTTAAGATCCATCCATACCACTCCTAGGCATATATCCAAAAGGGGCTCAAGTACACAATAAAGACATTTGCTCAACCAGGTTTGTAGCAGCTTTATTTGTAATAGCCAGAAGCTGGAAACAGTCCAGATGCCCCTCAACTGAAGAATGGATGCAGAAACTGTGGTACATCTACAGAATGGAGTTCTACTCTGCAATGAAAAATAAGGAAATTGAAATTTGCAGGTAAGTGGTGGGACTTGGAAAGGATTATCCTGAGTGGCCTATCCCAGAAGCAGAAAGACACACATGGTATATACTCATTTATATAGACATATAACATAGTATAAACCTACTAAAACCTGTACATCTAGAGAAACTAAATAAGATAGAGAACCCAGACTAAAATGTTCAATCCCCATCCCGAAAGGCAAGGAGGTTAGACATCTGAAGAAGAAGAAAGCAGGAAACAACCAAGAAACCTGCCACAGAGGGCCTATGAAAGCCTCTGCCCTGCAGACTATCAAAGCAGACTTATGGCCAACTGTTGGGCAAAGTGCAAGGAATCTCATGTAAGGAGTGGGAAATAATAATTTCTGGAGAGGACAGGAACCCCACAATGGAGAGCAACAGAACAAGGGTTCTGAATACAGGGCTTTTCCCAGAGACTCATACTCCAAGTACCATGCATGGAGACAACCTAGAACCCCTGCACAGATGTAGCCCATGGCAGTGTATTGTCCAAGTGGGTTACATAGTAATGGGAAGAGGGACTGCCTCTGACATAATCTGATAGGCCTGTTCTTTGATCACCTCCCCCTGAGGGGAGAGCAGCCTTTCCAGGTCACAGAAGATGACAATGCAGCCATTCCTGATGTGATCTCATAGACTAAGATCAGAAAGAAGGAGAGGACGATCTCCTCCAAAAGTGGACTTGGGGAGGGGCATGCACACAGAAGGGGGAGGGAGGGTGGGCCCGGAAGGGGAGGAGGGTTGGGCTTATGGGGGGATACAAAGTGAATAAACTGTAATTAATAAAAAAAAATAAAAAAATAGTAAAAAAAAAAAATTCTACCAGACCCTGAGAATGGTATATCTTTCCATTTTCTTGTGTCTTTCTCAATCTGTTTCTTCAGAGGTATGAAAATTTCAGAATAGTGGTCTTTTACTTTCTTGGTTAGGTTCATCCCAGATATATTTTGAAGCTATTGTGAATGAAAGTGTGTCCGTGATCTTCTTCTCTAGATGTTTGTGGCTGCCATATGCAAAAGATTTGATTTGTGTAGTTAATTCTGTATCATGTACATTGCTGAATTTGTTTATAATTTCTAGAAGTTTTTGATAAATGTTTTAGGATCTCTAATTTATAGTATCGTGTCATCTGCAAATAGGATGGTTTGACTTCTTTCAATATTTATATCCCTTTAATTTCCTCCTTTGCATTGTTGCTCCAACTAATACATCTGGCACAATATTCAAATAGAATGGGGATAGTGGATATCTTTATCTCATTCCTGACTTCTGTGAGATTGCTTCAAACTTTTTCTCTACTTAGGATGATGTTAGCTGTGGATTTCTCACATACAGCATTAATTGTGTTGCTGTATACTCCCTCTAGCCTAAATTCATTAGGACTTCTATTATGAAGGCATGTTGGATTTTATCAAATGCTTTCTCTGTATATTTAGAAAGGATAATATTTTGTTGTTGTTGTTTTTAAGTTCCTATATGTGATTTATAAATTTATTGACTTGTAAGTCAAGAAATTCATTCATTTCTTTTAGGTTTTACAGGAAAAAGGAGTACAGGTTATTAATGTATTTGTTTTTAATATTCTGCTTTTCTTCGGCATCTCATGTAAAGTTTTCTGAATTAACTCTGATTTGGTTAATTTGGGTCCTCTTTTTTTTTTTTTTCTTTTGATTATTTGGGTCAAGCCAAGAATGTGTCATTTATCATTTCAGAGAACCAGATTTTAGAGTTATTGAGTTTTTGTAATGTGTTCTTTGTTTCTAGTTCACTGATTTCTGCCCTGATTTTTATTTCTTGATATCAACTGGGTTTGGATTTGGTTTGCACTTGTTTTTCTAACTTTTGACTTGCATCATTAAGCCTTTTATTTGTGCTCTTTCTGATATTTCAATGCAGTCCTTCAGAGCTATAAAATTTCCTCTTAGGACTTCTTTTAATATATCCCAGAGGTTTTGTTGTCAAGTATTTTCATTTCATTTCATTTCAGAAAGTTTTTTTATTTCTTTCTTAATTTTTTGACTCATCCATAATTCATTAATGAGGTGTTAAATCTCTGTTAGTTTTTGTATTTACTAGAACTTTGTTGTCCATTTTAAGTTTTATTGCATCGTAATCAGATAGGATACAAAGAGTGATTTCAAACTTTTGAATTTGTAAAAATTTTGTTTGTTTTCCAGAATGTGGTCTATTTTAGAAAAGCTTCCTTATTTTCCTGAAATTTGTATTATTTAGTGTTTTGGTGGAATCATCTTTAAATATCTGTTATTTGATTTATGATGTCATTAATTTTGCTATTTCTCTGTATTTTTTTCTGCTTGGCCTGCTATTGGAGAAAATGAGGTATTGAAATCAACTAATATTGATGGATTGATGTTAATCTGTGCCTTTAAATAAAATTGTAGTTTTTTTTTTAATGAAATTGAGTGTCCCAGAGTTTGATTCAGATATATTTAGAATAGTAAGATCTTCTTGCTTAACTATTTCCTATGTTAGAATGAAGTGTACTACTCTGTCTTTGATTAGCTTTAGTTAGGTCTATTTTCTTTTTCAATTATTACCACAGTGACACCTGCCTGCTTCCTGATCTTATTTCATTAGAGTACTTTTGTCATTCTTTTGCTCAAAGGCACTACCTGTCTTCAAACTAAGATGAGTTTTTTGAGAAAACAGAGAGATGGATTTTTTTTTTTACCTATTCAGTTAGCTTGTGCCCTTTGAGTTGAAGACATTGAGGATATTGATATGTACTGTTATTATTGATATGTATATGTTAATTGTGGTCTTTGTGTCATTGATTTTTGGTGTTGCTCTTTCTGTTCTCATTGGCATTTGTGGTTTTTTTTCCATTTTTTATTTTAATTTTTATTAATTACACTTTATTCACTTTGTATCTCCCATTGGCCCTCTCTCTCCTCCCCTACCAATCCCATCCTCCTTCCCCCTTCTCCACAAATACCTCTCCTTAAGTCTACTGATAGGGGAGGTCTTCCTCTCCTTCCTTCTGATCCTAGTCTATCAGGTCTCCTCTGGAATAGCTGCACTGTCTTCCTCTGTGGCCTGGTAAGGTTGCTCACCCTCAGGGGGAGAATATCAAAGACAGGCCAATCAGTTCATGTCAGAGACAGTCCCTGTTCCCATCACTATAGAACCCACCTGGACAATGAACTGCCATGGGCAACATCTGTGCAGGGGTTCTAGTTTATCTCCAGCAATGGTCCTTGGTTGGAGTATCAATCTCAGAAAAGACCCCTGTGCTCAGATATTTTAATTCTGTTGCTCTCCTTGTGGATCTCCTGTCCTCTCTAGGTCTTATTATTTCCTACTTCTTTCATGAAATTCCCTGCACTCTGCCCAAAGGTTGGCCATAACTCTCAGCATCTGCTTTGATACCCTGCAGGGTAGAGCCTTACAGAGGCCCTCCATGGCAGGCTCCTGTTTTGTTCCCTATTTTCTCCTTCTTCTGATGTCCATCCTCTTTTCCTTTCTGTATGGGGTTTGAGCATTTAGCCAGAGTTCTCCTTCTTGATTAGTTTCTTTAGGTGTACAGATTTTAGTAGGTGTATCCTATGTTATATTTCTAATATCCACTTATAAGTGAGTATATACCATGTATGTCTTTTTGCTTCTGGGATTCCTCAGTCAGGATGATCTTTTCCAGGACACTGTCGCCCGAACAAAATGACTGCCTACAGATTGGGAAAGGATCTTCACCAACCCTATATCTGACATAGGGCTAATATCCAGCATATATAAAGAACTCTAAAAGTTAAACAGCAACATATCATATAATCCAATTAAAAAAATGGGGTACGGAGCTAAACAGAGAATTCTCAACAGAAGAATATTGAATGGCCAAAAAAATATTTAAAGAAATGCTCAACATCTTTAGTCACCAGAGAAATGAAAATCAAAACGACCCTGAGATTTCATCTTACACCCATCAGAATAACTAAGATCAAAAACACGAGTGACAACACATGCTGGATAGGTTGTGGAGAAAGGGGAACCTTCCTCTACTGTTGGTGGGAATGTAAACTTGTACAAGCACTTTGGAAATCAATCTGGTGCTTTCTCAGACAATTAGGAATAGCACTTTCTCAAGATCCAGCTATAGCACTCCTAGGCATATATCCAAAAGTTGCTCAAGTACACAATAAGGACATTTGATCAACCATGTTTGTAGCAGCTTTATTTGTAATAGCCAGGAGCTGGCAACAACCCAGATGCCCCTCAACTGAGGAATGGATACAGAAATCGTGGTACATCTACACAGTGGAATATTACTCAGCAATAAAAAACAAGGCATTTGTGTTTTAATGATTGTGGCTTTACATTTCTCTCCATGGTCTCTCTGTTCTGCTCATTCCTCTCTTCAGCACATATTAATTCTTCTTGTATTTTCTTTAGATTTCGTTTGTTGAACACAAAATTTCATAGTGTTTATGTCATGAAAAGTTAGTCAAGGCATATAATTTTGCTGGTTCTATTAGTCTAGGTTGACTTGCATAGTCTTTTTGGCTTGGAATGCATTGCTGTTCTGGTCTTTGTGCTTCCACATTTGACTTTGCAGACAGAAAAATTCCAGAGAACTTCCTGGGGCAATTGAACTGAGTTTTGTGGCTTTCATTGACTTGTCCCAATCTTCTGAATTGTCCTCATTCGTGTTGCTGTTTGGTGTTGGCCTATGGAATGTACTGCTGGTATCAGGGCAACAAAGAGAACTCATCCCAAGTAACTACTTCTAAAAATGTCTACAACCCCCTTTACCTAATAAAGGTACCTAGCAAAGACTCATAACGGTACTGAAAAGCCAAAAGAGAAGAGCTTCCTAACTCTGCCTTTGTAGTTGTGTTCAATTCCCCTTCCAAGACTTCCTTTCTCCTTACCAGGAAGTTCTGCCTTCTACTTCCTATTCTCTGTTCAGCTGATTTGTAAATCAACTCTTTATTGACAATCCACAAAATACCTTCCTCCACAATCAATGACATCAAGTTTCTTATCATTATAACTTAATGATACTTTTTTCTCATAGTACTTAGCTCTTGTAATTATGCCTAGCCTACAGGCAGTGAGCTGCATGGAACCTATGACAGGCATGAATGTAACCCAATAAAGAACCATAATCTTAAAGCACTATGAGTATTTTTGAGGTTTATTTTAACATGATTGAATGGTACTGAAACATAAACTTTAAAGATGACCACATTGTGATGCAGCATCAATATTGCATGCAAAAGGTTTCCTCATACATAGATATAAAGAGTCAAATATATGTCATAATATACATAATATTATATATATATATATATATATAGAGAGAGAGAGAGAGAGAGAGAGAGAGTCTCACTATTTCAGCATATTTCATAGGAGAAACTTTTGAGATCAAGTTTTAACATCTGAAACAAACCAAGAAATATCTATTATTTACACTCAACTGGCAGCATAACCACTGATTTAAAAATCAATGACAAATAATGAACTTTATATCTGGATCAGTAATTTACTCAAGTGTGAGAGTTTTTCATTTCACTATATTGCATGCTACCTTTTTATTAAATTTTGTGGACTTATTTGCTGAAAAAGTCTAGATTCAGTTCTTGTAAAATTATTTTAGTAAGTCTTACATATTCTATACTAGAAACAGAAGTTGAATCACTGGGAGTCCATGATTGTTACTGGGGAATACTAAATAAGAGAAGAAGATGAGTAATATTTCATTGTGCAGATATATCACCAATTTCTGCATCCATTCTTCAGTTGAGGGGCATCTGGGCTGTTTCCAGCTTCTGGCTTTTATGAATAAAGCTGCTACAAATATGATTGAGGAAATATCCTTATTGTGTACTTGAGCCTCTTTTGGATATATGCCTAGGAATGGTATAGCTGGATCTTGAGGAAGCACTATTCCTAGTTGTCTGAGAAAGCGCCAATTTGATTTCCAGAGTGGTTGTACAAGTTTACATTCCCACCAGCAGTGGAGGAGGGTTCCCCTTTCTCCACAGTCTCTCCAGCATGTATTGTCACTCGAGTTTTTCATCTTGTCCATTTTGATGGGTGTAAGGTGAAATCTCAAGGTCGTTTTGATTTGCATTTCCCTGATGGCTAATGAGGTTGAGCATTTCTTTAAGTGTTTCTCTGCCATTCAATATTCTTCTACAGAGAATTCTCTGTTTAGCTCTGTTCCCCCCCGTCCTTTTTTTTTTAATGGCTGTACCCACCTCCTCCACAATGGTGTAAAGTGAGAAACCCAAACACCTAGAATGACTGGTGTTTGGATTTCTTTACCACATAATCACTGAGTGATCCTGATTGTTCAAAATGTCTCCTCAAGGAATTTTAGCAGTTGTTTTGAAGCTCATTCCTCCAAAGAAGAGCTTCTCAAACTTCTCAGGTTTATTTTAATTTAATTTAATTTTATTAATTATACTTTATTCACTTTGTATCCCACCCCCCCATAAGCCTCTCCCTCCTCCCCTCCTTTGGTTTGATGCTTTTCAGCTTCTTTAGTTCTTTATATAGACTGGATGTTATCCCTCTGACAGATAAAGGGCTGGTGAAGATTATTTCCCAATCTGTAGGCAGTCATTTTGTTTTGATGACAGTGCCCTTTGCTTTACAAAAGCTTTTCAGTTTCATGAGGTCACATTTATTGACTGTTGCTCTTAGAGTCTGTGCTATTGGTGTTCTGTTCAGGAAGTTGTCTCCTGTACCAATGAGTTCTAAGGTCTTCCCCACTTTTTTTTCTAACCGATTTAATGTGTCTGGTTTTATGTTGAGGTCTTTGATCCACATCTACACAATGGAATATTACTCAGCAATGAAAAATAAGGAAATCATGAAATTTACAGGTAAATAGTGGGACCTGGAAAGGATCATCCTGAGTGAGCTGTCCCAGAAGCAGAAAGACACACGATATATACTCACTCATATAGACATGTAATATAGGATAAACCTAGTAAAATATGTACATCTAAAGAAACTAATCAAGAGAAAGGACCCTGACTAAAATGCTCAATCCCCATCCCGACAGGCAAAGAGGAAGGACATCAGAAGAAGAAGAAAACAGGAAACGTGCTAGACAACTGCCACAGAGGGCCTCTGAAAGGGTCTGCCCTGCTGACTATCAAAGCAGATGCTGAGACTTATGGCCAACTCTTGGGCAGTGTGCATGGAATCTTATGTAAGAAGCAGGAAATACTAAGATCTGGAGAGGACTGGAACTGCACAAGGAGAGCAACAGAACCAGCAATTTGAACACAGGGGTCTTCCCAGAGACTCATACTCCAACCAAGGAACATGCATGGAGATAACCTAGAACCCCTAAACAGATGTAGCCCATGGCAGTTTAGTGTCCAAGTGGGTTACATAGTAATGAGAGGAGGGACTGCCTCTGACATAATCTGATTGGCCTGCTCTTTGATCACCTCCCCCTGAGGAGGGAGCAGTCTTACCAGACCACAGAAGATGACAATGCAGCCACTCCTGATGAGATCTGATAGACTAAGATCAAAAGGAAGGAGAGGAGGACCTCCCCTATCAGTTCACTTGTGGAGGGGCATGCATGAAGAAGGTGAAGGAAGGTGGGATCTGGAGGGGAAGAGGGAGGGGCTTGTGGAGGGATACAAAGTCAATAAAGTGTAATTAATAAAAGTAAGTAAGTAAGTAAATAAATAAATAAATAAAATGAAAAAAGAGAAGATGCTTATACTTAAATAGTGATAATGCTAAACAAACAAATCTCAGAAAATCATGTTAAGTTCTACATTTGCACACATTTCAAACAAATATAATAGTCTTGGTTGAAAGCATCTACTCTAAAACTAAAAATGAGCAAGAAATTTTGAATGTGTAGATACTGTTCCTGCATGATATATTCTTAAATATAAATTGTTGTTGTTAGAAGCTCCAAATTCCATGAGCCCTGACACATAACTTCCACCTAGCATCTTCAAGTCTGGACGAACTTATATGGTAATGTCACTGTGCAAACAAGCCCAGTACAAATGGAAACATTATGTGAAAGGCTAATTAATACATTGGAGCACTCATTATTTATCCTTTATCTGGATTCAGCTTCCTCAGGAACTGTTTTTTTTTTAATTGACTCCACTCTTTCTTCCTAATCTTTCATAAATTTTGAATAGTCATAACTATTTGTCTTAAATTTACTCTTGCTGGACCTCCCCTATCAGTGGACTTGGGGAGGGGCATGCCTGAAGAAGGGGGAGGGAGAGTGGGATCAGGAGGGGAGGAAGGAGGGCCTTATGGGGGGTACAAAGTGAATAAAGTGTAATTAATAAAAACATTTTTAAAAAGTTAAAATTTACCTCCTTCCCTCCACATTTTGTTTTTAATTAAAATATAATAACATTTCTGCCTCTAACCCCTTTCTTACACTTTTCACTCATTTTCAGTTTTATAGCCTTTTTTTCTAACTCAGTAAATTATTTCTTTTATTATTTTTTTAACTTTTAAAACATTTTTTAATTACACTTTATTCATTTTGTATTCCCCCATAAGCCCCTTCCTCCTCCCCTCCTGATCCCATGCTCCCTACCCTTTCTGCATGCATGCCACTCCCCAAGTCCACTGATAGGGGAGGTCCTCCTCTCCTTTCTAATCTTAGTCTATCAGTTCTCAGGCCATAAGTCTCAGTGTCTGCTTTGACAGTCTGCACGACAGAGGCTTTCAGAGGCCCTCTGTGGCAGGTTCCAAGATTGCTTCCTGTTTTCTTATGGCTTTCAGAGGCCCTCTGTAGCAGGTTCCAAGATTGTTTCCTGTTTTCTTTTTCTTCTGATGTCCATTCTCTTTCCCTTTCAGGATGGGGATTGAACATTTTAGTTAGGGTCCTCTCTTTTGCTTAGTTTGTTTAGATGTACAGATTTTAGTGGGTTTATTCTATGTTGTATGTTTATATGAGTGAGTATATACCATGTGTGTCTTTTTGCTTCTGGGATAACTCACTCAGGATGATCTCTTCCAGGTCCCACCAATTACCTGCAAATTTCATGATTTCCTTATTTTTCATTGCTGAGTAATACTCCATTGTATAGATGTACCACAGTTTCTGCATCCATTCTTCAGTTGAGGGGCATCTGGGCTGTTTCCAGCTTCTGGCTATTACAAATAAAGCTGCTACAAACATGGTTGAACAAATGTCCTTTTTGTGTACTTGAGCCTCTTTTGGGTATATGCCTAGGAGAGGTATGGCTGAATCTTGAGGAAGTGCTATTCTTCCTTGTCTGAGAAAGCACCAGATTGAATTCCAGAGTGGTTGTACAAGTTTACATTCCCACCAGCAGTGGAAAAGGGTTCCCCTTTCTCCACAACCTCTCCAGCATGTGTTGTCCCTTGAGATTTTCATCTTGGCCATTCTGATGGGTGTAAGGTAAAATCTCAGGGTTGTTTTGATTTGCATTTCTCTAATGGCTAATGAGGTTGAACATTTTTTTAAGTGCTTCTCTGCCATTTGATATTCCTCTACAGAGAATTCTCTCTTTAGCTCTGTTCCCCATTTTTTAAGTGGATTACTTGGTTAGCTGCTTTTCAGCTTCTTTAGTTCTTTATATATACTGGATATGAGTCCTCTATCAGATAAATGGTTGGTGATGATTCTTTCCAAATCTGTAGGTAGTCGCTTTGCTTTGATGATGGTGTCCTTTGCTTTACAGAAGCTTTTCAATTTCATGAGGTCCCATTTATTGATTGTTGCTCTTAGAGCCTGTGCTGTTGGTGTTCTGTTCAGGAAGTTTTCTCCTGTACCGATGAGTTCTAGGGTATTCCCCACTTTTTTTTTCTAGCTGATTTAATGTGTCTGGTTTTACGTTATGATCTTTGATCCACTTGGACTTCAGTTTTGTGCAGGGTGATAAGTATGAATCTATTTTCATTTTTTTTTTTTACATGTAGACATCCAGTTGGACCAGCACCATTTGTTAAAGATGCTATGTATTTTCCATTGTATGGTTTTGGCATCTTTGTCAAAAATCAGGTGTCCATAAGTGTGTGGGTTTATTTCTGGGTCTTCTGTTCGATTCCATTGATCCACCATTCTGTTTCTATGCCAGTACCATGCAGTTTTTATAACTGTTGCTCTATAGTACAGCTTGAGATCAGGGATGGAGATACCTCCAGAAGATCTTTTATTGTAGAGGATTGTTTTAGCAATTCTCAGTTTCTTGTTATTCCATACGAAGTTGAGAATTTTTCTTTCCAGGTCTGTAAAGAATTGTGTTGGCAATTTGATGGGAATTGCATTAAATCTGTAGATTGCTTTTGGTAAGATGGCCATTTTTACTATGTTAATCCTGCCAAGCCATGAGCATGGGAGATCTTTCCATCTTCTCATATCTTCCTCTAATTCTTTCTTCAGAGACTTGAAATTTTTTTCATACAAGTCTTTGACTTGCTTGGTTAGGGTTACACCAAGGTACTTTATCTCATTTGTGGCTATTGTGAAGGGTGTTGTTTCTCTAATTTCTTTCTCAGCCCTTTTGTCTTTTGTATACAGGAGTGCTACTGATTTTTTTGAGTTAATTTTGTATCCGGCCACTTTGCTGAAGGTGTTTATCAGCGGTAGGAGTTCCCTGGTAGAGTTTTTGGGGCCACTCACGTATACTATCATATCATCTGCAAATAGTGATAATTTGACTTCTTCCTTTCCCATCTGTCTCCCATCCAAAAAAAGCCCAGGACCAGATGGCTTCAGCGCAGAATTCTACCAGACCTTCAAAGAAGAGCTAACTCCAATTCTCTTCAAACTATTCCACAAAATAGAAACAGAAGGAACATTACCAAACTCATTCTATGAAGCCACAATCACCTTGGTACCTAAACCTCACAAAGACTCAACAAAGAAAGAGAAATTCAGGCCAATCTCCCTTATGAACATTGATGCAAAAATACTTAACAAAATACTTGTAAACCGGATCCAAGAACACATCAAAGATATTATCCACTATGACCAAGTAGGCTTCATCCCAGGTATGCAGGGGTGGTTCAATATACGGAAATCCATCAATGTGATCCACCATTTTAACAAACTGAAAGAAAAAAACCACATGATAATCTCCCTAGATGCTGAAAAAGCATTTGACAAAATCCAACATCCATTCATGTTTAAAGTACTGGAGAGATCAGGGATACAAGGCACATATCTAAACATAGTAAAGGCGATATACAGCAAGCCTATAGCCAATATCAAACTGAACGGAGAGAAACTTAAAGCAATCCCACTGAAATCAGGGACAAGACAAGGCTGCCCACTCTCTCCATATCTCTTCAACATAGTGCTGGAAGTCCTTGCTAGAGCAATAAGACAGTCGAAGGAGATCAAGGGGATACAGATGGGAAAGGAAGAAGTCAAATTATCAATGTTTATTTTAAAAATGTGGGTGCTCTTGTATTTGGGGCATTGATGTTCAGGATTGTGATGTCTTCCTGGTGGAATTTTCCCTTGATGAGTATGAAGTGTCCTTCCTCATCTCTTTTTATTAATTTTGGTTGAAAGTCTATTTTATCAGATATTAGAATGGCTACTCCTGCTTGTTTCTTGGGTCCATTTGCTTGGAAAGTTGTCTTCCAACCTTTTACCCTCAGGTAATGTCTATCTTTGTGACTTAGGTGTGTTTCTTATATGCAACAGATTGCTGGGTTTTGTTTACGTATCCATTCTGTTAATCTGTGTCTTTTTACTGGAGAGTTAAGTCCATTGATGTTGAGAGAGATTAATGACCAGTGGCTGTTAGATCCTTTAATTTTGATGTTGGCTGTGGTCATAAGGTTGTGTGCTTGGTTGCTTTTTGTTTTACTGTAGTAAGGTTAATTATTTCCTGTGTTTTCTTGACAGAAGTTAATTTTCTTGGGTTGTATTTTCCCTTCCAGTGTCTTCTGTAATGCTGGATTTGTGTGTAGGTATTGTTGAAATTTGTTTTTGTCATTGAATATCTTGTTTTCTCCATCGATGAGGACTGAGAGTTTTGCAGGGAATAGTAGCCTGGGCTGACATCTGTGTTCTCTTAGGGTCTGCATGATATCTGTCCAGGCCCTTCTGGCTTTCATAGTCTCTGTTGAAAAGTCAGGTGTGATTCTAATTGGTTTGCCATTATATGTTACTTGGCCTTTTTCCCTTGCAGCTTTTAGTATTTTTTCTTTGTTTTCTATACTTACTGTTTTGATTATTATGTGGCGGGAGGATTTTCTTTTCTGGTCAAATTTGTTGGGTGTTCTGTAGGCCTCATGTATACTTATTGGCTTCTCCTTTAACTTGGGGAAATTTTCTTCAATGATTTTGTTGAAAATACTTTCTGGGCCTTGGAGAAGGGAGTCTTCTTTTTCCTCTATACCTATTATTCTTAGGTTTTGTCTTTTCATATTGTCTTGGAATTCTTGGATGGTTTGTGTCAGGAATTTTTTGGATTTAACATTTTCTTTGACAGATACATTGATTTCTTCCATTGTTTCTTCTATACCTGAGATTCTGTCTTCCATCTCTTGTTGTCTGTTGGTTATGCTTACCTTTGTAGTTTCTGTTTTCTTCCCTAAGTTCTTCCTCTTCATTATTTCCTCCATTTGTGTTTTCTTTAATTTTTCCAGTTCTATCTTCAGATCTTGAGTTGTTTTGTTTACTTCCTTCACCTGTCTGATTGTATTTTCCTCTTTTTTTTTTTTAGTTCCTTCAACTCTGTTTTTTTTTTATTTCTTTCAGTGATTTAATTATTTCTTCTCTGAAGGCCGCAAACTCTTTGGCTGCATCTTCCGGTATTTCTTCATGGATGGCCATAATCTGCTTGTCTTAAACTTCCTCCATTTCTTTATGGATAGCCACGATCTGTTTGGCTTTATCTTCCTCTAATTCTTTACGTATTTTATTTGTTTCCTCTATTATCCTCTTCATCAGCATAGATGTAAGGTCATCTTCTTGATTTTCTATTATGTTGCGTTGTCCAGGGCTGTTTACCCCTGGATGGCTGGGTTCTGGAGATGACATATTGCTCTGTCTTTTGTTGGTTGAGCTTTTACACTGACCTCTACCCATTGGGCTGTTTTAGGTGTTGGCTGTTAGTTTCTGTGCTTACTTAGAGTCCTGAGGTAGGGAGAATCCCTTTGGCCGGAAGATGATTTTTCCTGAAGGAGTCCTCCTCTGCTTTTTGGTTATGCTCATTGTATGGCCAGTGTTTCTCAGGAATTGCCACTGCTTACCTCAGGTGTATAGCCCTGAGTAGTAGCTGTGGTCTTTGTTAGGCAGGAGGGGATCTCCTCTTACCCATAGAAGTTTTCAAGACAGCTGCCCCACTGCTGGGTTCCTCATTATAAATTTAGTGAGCTGGTGCTATTACAGTTTTCCAGGTACAGTCCTCTTGAAGAACCTACTGATTCCTTAGCTGTGGGGTTTTCTCCCAACAGGAAAACTCAGTCTGTTATCCTGGGGGGCATAGTTCTGTCCGGGAAAGTGAGAGGTGCACTCAGCAAGTCTCTGGGCCAGAGGCAGATTGCTCTGCTCTGGACCTGGAGAATGTGCACCTAGGTTGAGTTGGCGCCTGGGGGCGCTGCTCTGGTCTGGAGGCTGGATGCCTCACTCTGGACCAGAAGCTGTGTGTCCCTGTCTGGGATGGCGGCTGCAGGCACTGCTCTGGTCCATATGCTGTGGGTGCAGCCCTCTTGAAGGACTAGGGATTCCCACAGTTTTGACAGTCTAGCTAGGGATAACTGGTTGATCCTTGGCACATTATCCGAGGGCTGCTGTAATGGCTCTCTGGCTTTTGTAGGTCTGAGGATGCAGCTGTGTGTCCCAGTACCCTAGGATACTCAATAATGGCGGCTGAGCACAGCGCTCCTGCCTGCATTTGAAAGCTAGAACCTAGAGTCTGCGTGAATCCAGAAAGTCTTTTGGTTCTGGGTGTTGAGCGCTAGACCTGATGATCCCCTCCACTGGGGGTTTCCTCCTGCCAGAGACACTCAGTCTTTGCTTTGGGGACTGCCGTTCTGTCTGGGGTTGCGAGTAGAACACACAGGCACAGAAGCCTGCCCGTGGCTCTGCCTTTCTGGCCTTTGGGAGCCTAGGTGTCTGCCTAAACTGGATAATTTTCCTGAGACCTTTTAGGGGTTGGGGTGTGGGCTGAGTGCTCTAAGATCAGACCAGCCGTTTCCCTCCCTGTGGGTTTGCACCTGACAGTGAAACGCAGTCTCTGGTGCCCTGGTGCCCTGGTGCCCTAAGGCCCACAGTTCTATATCAGGTGCGCAAGCAGGGCTCTGTGCAGGTGCCTGGGTCTCCAGCTTTGGCTCTGGGCTGGCTCCTGGGGCACCTGTGGAACCAGAGTCTTTTCCAGGGGATGCCTGGGTGACCTAAGGTTGGTCCCAATCGTTTCCTGCTCCGTGGGGTTATCTCTCAACTGAAAAATCCAGTCTGTGATGTTCTGAGCCCCCAGTTCAGTCTGGAACAGTGACCAGATCACACTGGCGTGTAGCTCTGGGCTTGCGACCAAGCGCCTGGCAGAACTGGGATCTCTTCCGCTCTTTAGCCAGGTGAGTTAAAGCTGATTGAATCCCCCACTGTGGGGTATCCTCTCACCTGTGAAACACAATCATTTGTATTTTATGGCCGTGAGTTCTGATTGCTGGTCACTGTGCCAATCCTGCTGTGCTGCTGGTCAGAATGAGAGTCCTCCCAGCGCCACCATCTTGCCTAAGTCCCCTATTTCTTTTTTTTTTTTTTTTGAGATAACAATATAATTGTATCATCCTCTTTCTTTCTTGCAAACTTTCTCATATATATCTCCTAGCTCTCTTTCAATTTCTTGGCCACTTTTTAAATTAATTATTGTTCACTCAGGATGAGCTTTTCCAGATCCCACCATTTACTTGAAAATTTAATGATTTCCTTGTTTTTTTATTGCTGAATAATATTCCATTGTGTAGATATACCACAATTTTTGAATCCATTCCTCCACTGAGGGGCATCTGGGCTGTTTCCAGCTTCTGGCTATTACAAATAAGGCTGCTACAAACATGGTTGAGCAAATGTCCTTATTGTATACTTGAGAATCTTTTGGATATATGCCTAGGAGTGCTATAGCTGGATCTTGAGAAAGTGCTATTCCTAGTTGTCTGAAAAAGTGCCAGATTGATTTCCAGAGTGGTTGTACAAGTTTACATTCCCACCAGCAGTGAAGGAGGTTTCCCCTTTCTCCATGACCTCTCCAGCATGTGTTGTCACTTGAGTTTTTGATCTTAGCCATTCTGATGAGTGTAAGGTGAAATCTTAGGGTTGTTTTGATTTGCATTTCCCTGATGGCTAATGAGGTTGAGCAGTTCTTTAAGTGTTTCTCTGCCATTGGATATTCCTCTGCAGAGAATTATCTGTTTAGCTAGGTACCCCATTTTTTAATTGGATTACTTGATTTTTTGCTGTTTAACTTCTTTGGTTCTTCATATATACTAGATATTAGCCCTCTGTCAGATATAGGGTTGGTGAAGATCCTTTCCCAATCTCTAGGCTGTCGTTTTGTTCTGAGGACAGTGTCCTTTGCTTTACAGAAGCTTTTCAGTTTCATGAGGTCCCATTTATTAATTGTTGCTCTTAGAGCCTGTGTTGTTGGTGTTCTGTTCAGGAAGTTGTCTCCTGTGCCAATGAGTTCAAGGCTCTTTCCCACTTTTTCTTTTAAGTGGTTTAGTGTGTCTGGTTTTATGTTGAGGTCTTTGATCTACTTGGACTTTAGTTTTGTGCAGGGTAATAAATCTGGATCTAATTTTCATTTTTCTACATGTAGACATACAGTTAGACCAGCACCATTTGTTGAAGACGCTGTCTTTTTTCCATTGAATGGATTTGGCATTTTTGTCAAAAATCAGGTGTCCATAAGTATGTGGATTTATGTCAGGGTCTTCGATTCCATTGATCGACAAGTCTGTTTCTATACCAGTACCATGCAGTTTTTAGTATTGTTGCTCTATAGTATAGCTTGAGATCAGGGATTGAGATACCTCCTGAAGATCTTTTACTGTACAGAATTGTTTGAAGCAGAACATGGTATATTGGTATATACTCACTCATAGAGACATATAATATAGGATAAACCTACTAAAATCTGTACACCTAAAGAAACTAATCAAGAGGGAAGACTCTTGCTAAAATGCTCAATTCTATCCAGAAAGATTCTATCCTCTTTAGGATGGACATCAGAAGAAGGAGGAAAGAGGGAACAAGTCAGGAGCCTGACACAGAGGACCTCTGAAAGGCTCTGCCCTGCAGACTATCAATGCAGACGCTGAGACTTATGGGCAACCTTTGGGCAGAGTGCAGGGAATCTCAGGAAAGAAGTGGGAAAGAGTAAGATCTGGAGAGGACAGGAGGTCCATAAGGAGAGCAACAGAACCAAAAAATCTGAGCACAGTGGTCTTTCCCGAGACTGATATTCCAACCAAGGACTATGCATGTAGATAACCTAAGACCCCTGCACAGATGTAGCCCATGGCAGTTGAGTATCCAAGTGGGTTCCATTGTGATAGGAACAGGAACTGTCTCTGACATTAACTGATTGGCCTGCTCTTTAATTACCTCCCCCTGAGGGGGAAGCAGCAGGCCACAGAAGAAGACAATGCAGCCACTCCTGATGAGACCTAATTGACTAGGATCAGAAGGAAGGAAAAAAAGACCTCCCTTTTCAGTGGACTTGGGGAGGGGCATGCATGCAGAGGAAGGGAGGGATTGAGATGGGAGGAGGGAGGGAACCACAGGGGGGATACAAAGTGAATAAAGTGTAATTAATAAAGAAAAGAAAAAAAATTAATTATTGTTACATGCACATATGTATACACATATACATTTCTAAATATAAACTGCTCTGTATGTATGATTTTACTGATATATATATATATATACATATATATCATATATATTATTATTATTTTCATTTGGTGTTGAACATTTAGTACTGGATAGCAAATTGGTGAAGTCTTTCCTGGCAAAATCTATTTCTTCCACCGTCAGCATTTATTAGTTGCCTGTAGTTCTTTGTGTAGATTTGAGGCTTCATGGGCCCTCTCCTACCCACTTTGCATGTCTGCTGTTGTTGCTCTACTAATGTTTAGGCATTCACATTGGTTAGACTTGTGCATGTAGCTCCTGATATTACAAGAATACATAGTCTCACAGTCAACTTATTATGGGGTTCTTATAATCTTTCTGCCTCTCTTCTTCAGCATTTTCTTAGCTTTAGGTGAAAGGGTTGATTTTTGGATCAACCCGTTGAGACTAGGATCTGCCTTTTGATTGATTGTGGTTTTCTCTAATGTTCTGTGTCATTGTCAATAAGATTTTGCTTTGAAGAGAGGTGAAGACAAATATTTAGAATGTAGTTAGGGATTGTGCTCCTTTAGTAAAGTGGTGATTGTAGGTTCTCCTTCAAGATCCACGACTTCACTACTCCTAGGTACTTGGCCAGGTTTCCAGTACTAGGCATGGTTTCTGTCTTATGGAGAGGGTCTTAATATTTTTAAAATCTTCCATTTTATAGGAGAGAACAGGAACATAGGATTCCACTACCACAAGTTTGGGGAAACAAGATCTCAAAGGTCAGCATACCCCAAATGCAATGCAGCTTACCCCGGGAAAGCTGCTTTTGTAATCATATCTTCCATTCGAGGTAAAGTATTTGTATTCTTTAACTATTGTTTTATACACAAACACATACATGTGTTTTATACACATACATGTGTTTGTGTATAAAACAATGTGCATATGTGCATACACATGTATAATTACATAAATGCATCCTCCTGAGTCTTTTTAGTGATGCTTGTGTATGTATATTTTTAGAGATGATTACCTCATATCAGATAACCAAAGCGGGGTTTAATCCTTGGAAAGGACTAATTCTTCCACTATCAGCAATCATTAATTGCCAATATCTCTTCATTTTGGATGGGGCTCTTTGATATTTTCCCCACCCACACTGGCATGCCAATTGGTTTTGATGTCAATCAGGTCTTGTCTAGACAGCCATGTTGTTGAAATTTCATGGGTGT
Source organism: Psammomys obesus (assembly GCF_907164565.1). NCBI lineage: Eukaryota > Metazoa > Chordata > Mammalia > Rodentia > Muridae > Psammomys > Psammomys obesus. The sequence goes on along the minus strand of NW_026590707.1, from coordinate 3,567,466 downwards.
AACTTCCCTGTCATGTCTAGAAGAGGCAATCTGGTAGCAGATTTTTGATCCTCTTGCTCCTATAATTCCTCCTCACTCCTCTGATATTCCCCGAGATGCATGGATTGTGTTTTAAATGTATGCATCCACTGGGCTTGGGAACTCTATGCTCAGTTGTTCTTTGATTAGTTTGGCTTTCTGTAATGGCCTCCATCTGGGGAGAAGTGAGAGAGTTATGGTCCAACTGATTATGGAAATATCCAATGAAAAATAACCATCAAAAGGGAATTTTGAAAAATCCTTTGTTAGTTTGATAATAGCTAATAATGGTGGTTGATCTGTCTTTGACATTTTATAATTCTGTTGGTCTCTATGGAAAAATTCTATTTATAGAGAATATGACTAACAGGGAGAAGAGTATTGGGTTTACTTAAATCTTTTTCTTACACATCAGTCACTTTGATAATCCTTTGAAATAAATAAAGTAGCAGGGCGTCACATAAAATTTTAGTTCAAAGCCTACTTTGACATCCGAGTCAATATGACTTTGGATCCAATATTGACCTCAAGGTTTTATCTTACTGTGAAAGAAGTAATAAAAATACAAGATGCCTTATTCACCACCATATTTCTTCTTTACAAAAAATAGATTCCTTACTGGGAAATATGGATTTAAAACTTATATTTCAATTTTACCTATATTTGGACTTTCTCATACTCCAACTTAAAAATGTCAAATGAAGCTACTAGTATGAAAGAACAGTATAACAGTATGGTATCTTCAAGATTTTCTGGTTTGCTTGTGTAGTTATATTACTGTAATACATTGTCAGCAAATTAAGGTTATATAATAGTTCAGTTGATAAGAGTTTTTTTTTTTTCTGGAAGATAGCCTATTTATCGTGACATTTAACTACTTAATATTATAAAATATTACTTTCAGTTTATAAAGATAGTACTTTCTTATATGCAACGTCTCTTCAGTGCTTTGTAGTTGTTGGCTTCTTACAGCGTGGCAGAACTAGTTCTAGCTTCTAAGACTATATTGTGGGGTTGAAGAAATAGCTGAGCAGTGAAGAGTACTTGTTGCTTTTGTGGAAGACCAGAGTTCAATTACTAGACTACATAATCTATAGCTCACAACTACCATAACTTCTGCTCATGGGAATCGGATGCCCTCTTCTGGCTTAAAAGACATGGGCACACACACACACACACACACACACACTCAAACACACTCACTCACTCACATGCTACCTTTCAGAAAACTATGTTGCAATTTAATATTTTAAGCATTTTAAAAAATTTTGTCAAATAAGACAATTTTGTGTAATAACAACACTCTGGCTATTATTAAATTCAATTTATAACACTTTATTAAACTCAAAATATTTTCTAAAAATAGCCATAGAGTTTCTGTCTTACAAAATATTACAGCATCCATTATATAAATATTTAGTTTTATATTTTTAAAAGTCTGGAAAGAAACTGTAGTAGAACCTGTAATTTCTCTTCAATGGACATGCATGACTGAAAATGTAGTGATTACATGTAATTATTCTTGGGAGACTTTCCCAAATTTAGTTTTCTTTCAGACAAGCCTGAGGAAATACTTATACATGAATTAAAAGGTATCAAGACAAAGTCCATTTCCTTGGCTAAAGAACTTAACAGAAATTTTAGATGAATAGCCAACAAGAATAAGAAATGATACTCCATATCATATATCACAGGGAAATGTTAATTAGACCATCAAGGTGCCATCACAGTTCTATAGAATGTCCAAAATCTATAATGCTGACAGCACAGAATGCTGGCAAGACTACAGAAGAATCATGACTCTAACAAACTAAAAACACCCTTAACATAAAATTTCAAAAGCGTTTTCTTTATTTTTTACCAAAAGAACCTGAAAGTCAAGGCACATGCAGGAACCATCAGACAGGTATTTACAGCAGCTGCTTTACCCATTGCTAGAACTTGGAAGTTATCAAGATGTCCATTAGTAGATGAGGAAACAAACACCCAAGGAAATGTCCAGACAGAATAAATAAATAAATAAACAAACAAACAAACAAACATAATGAGAGGATATGGAAAAGTCTTGAATATGTATTGCCAGGGGACGGAAGGCCATCTGCAAAGATTAGATACTAAATTATTGTAACCATTTGACATCTTGAAAAAGGTAAACCTTTAAATATAGAGACATGACCGGTGGTTGTCAGGCATTGTGGGGAGAAAAAATAGTGCACCACAGTTTTAGAATAATGAAAATATTCTGTATGAATATTTCTTTGGTATACCCTCAAAGAGAAAAAAGTTGTTGAGATGAAATGAGAAGAATTTAAGAATGATTGTTTTCAGTTGACAGCTTTTTGTTTTTGTTTTTTGTTATGGTATATTTAATTTCTCTTTTGAAAACAAAAGTTTGTGAGTATGTGTGTGTGTGTGTACTCAAATTCCTTGCTTCAGGCATATGAAGAATAATCCTACAGGTAAGAAAATTTTCAATGTCATTTATTATCAGGGAAATGCAAATCAAACTCACAGTGAAATATCCTTTAATATTCGTTAGGTTTACTATTATTTTTTAAAAAGCAGAAAAGAATAATGATGGTAAGGCTACAAAGAAACTTCAGTGTCTGCACATTTTGGGGAGCATGCACAATGATGAAGCTGCTGTGGTAAATAATATGGAAAATCCTGAAAAATACTGTCATCATATAACCAAGAATTCCAACTTCTGGAAACTGACCTAAAAGACTTCACAGAAAGACACTAAAAAGATAGTATAACTTTCAAATTCACTGAAACATTGTATATGATAGCTGAAATATGAAAACAAGTCAGGGGCTCATTACCAGATGAGAGAATAGAGAAAATGTGAAATATACTGTGAAAAAAAATTGAAATAAAATAGAATGTCCTTCACCTGAAAAAGAAAGGAATTCTACAACATGAATGAACCCACAGAATGAAACACTAAGAGAAGTAAACCAGTTAAAAAAAAATGTTGTATGGTTTCACTAAAGTACAAACACAAAGTAATCCAAATTGCCAATATAATATCCAATGAAAGATTCAGTTCACCGATGTATGACACAAAGTAATCCAAACTATGTAATCAAAGTAGAATGGATTACTTGGCCCCCAGGACAGTGGGGAAACAATAAATTACTAACCAATGGGCATAATTTTCTTTAAGCAAGATGCATAAGTTGTAGATCTGTTTTACAATATTATACTTGTCAGCAAAACTGTTGTGCCCTTAAAATTTGTTAAGACAATAGAATCCATCTTAAGCACTATCACTAAAATAAATGGTTTTCAAAACAATGTAAGGAGTATAATTACGGGATGGGAATTATCAGCCAAAATTTTATTGTAAAATCCCACATTGTGGAATTTTACTTTTTTAAAGCAACAAATGGCATTTTAGATGAAGGTAGTTGACAAAATAATCTTCCTTAAGTTTGATTATTGTCATTAAGTCATAAGTTAGCTATCTAGTTTTAGAATATAATTAAGAAATATATGACATTTGTGAGATGTGAAAGAACATAAGTGCTGTTGTGATTCTGGGAGAGAAGGGATAAGAAGAAAAGCATGGCCTGACATGGTCTTTGACTCCATTTTCTGGACTCATAGATCTTGTTCTTTTCATTCCTTTTAATCTAACATGTGCTTTAATTATTATTTTTATAAACTGGAGACTGGGAAGTTTGTTAGAAGAGTTATTAACACAATGGATAGACAGAAAGAGGGACAACAGCACGGTGGGGGCTCAAATGACGGTTTAGGCTCCAACACCAAAGACAGTATGGTACAGTCTCTGAAGAGAATCAAAACCCACATGGTAAGCACTGTCTGCATTTAGGTCTCCTGAGGCATGTATGAAGGGTAGGCATGTTATTTTTTATTGGATTATAGGGAAGTACCTAAGCCCTTCATTATCTGAGGACTCTGACTTAATAGATGCCCATATTTCTCCTCCAGTCTGGACACCTAGGATGACTGTTGTTCAAATATAGACATTTTACTTCATTTCTTTGGCTTCTTCAAGCTAGACAGAGACATATAAACATGGACGGTGAGATTGGGGCCCACTGCTCCATTGTTTCATGTTCCTCAATGTTTCAGGTTGCCTCTTAAGATCTAGCTATTGTCAGCTCACAGACATAAGCTTAAAAGCCATGCAAAATTTTTGGCTCTTACCAGGCCATCTGGAAGAAATAAATATGTCCCTCCTTCCCAGGACAATCTGCTACACAGTATCACATGATGGAAGATAGGAATCTACTCAAATACAAGGCAATTTCACCAGCCTCACTGGTAAAAATCCATTCAATTCAAGGAATATTTATTGAAGCCTTACAATGCTGCAGACATGGAACTAAGCATTCCTTGTGTACCAGCAAATGAAAGATATATCTTTGTGAAAGGCTCAGAGGGTCATTGTGATATCTAATATATTTTGCATAGAGCCTGGCATGTATCAAGATATAATATGTAGTTTATCTTTTTAAAATTTATTTATTTATGATTATTACACTTTATTCACTTTATTGATTATTAAAACTTATTCAGTTGTACCTCCCTCCTTCATGCCCTCCCAATCTCACCCTCTCTCCCTTTTCTCCTCCCATGCCCTTCCCTCAGTCCACTAATAGGGGAAGTCCTACTCCCCTTCTATCTGGCCCTAGCCTATCAGGTCTCATCTGGACTGGCTGCATTTTCTTCCTTTGTGGCCTGGCAAGGCTGTTCCCCTCCCAGGGCAGGGGGGAGGAAAAAAGCTAGCCACTGAATTCATGTCAGAAACAGCCCCTGTTCCCCTTACTAGGGAACCAACTTAAACACTGAACAGCCATTGGCTACATCTGAGCAAGGGGTCTAGGTTATCCCCATGCATGGACCTTGGTTGGAATATTGGTCTTTGCAAAGAACCTTGGACCCAGATTTTTTGGTTCTGTTGGTCTCTTTTTGGAGCTCCTTTTATAGAAATAGGAAAGATAGCACCACTATAGATAGAATTTAATTTAATCATAATTTTAACTGCTTTGATAAATACAGAAATTTAGGATTTAGATTGACACTTCCTATGTCAAAACATGCCAAATGTATCCTCAGAGTCAGCTGTAAGATGACATTAATCGAATTGTTTATATTCAGATTCTTTCAGCAATACTCAAGTATTGAATTAATCCTAGTGTGATTTACAGGATTTCAATATTATTTCTATTGCAAATGTTTTTGTCATTTTTGAACATTTGTTGAGGGCAGAGTCACTTTTTAAAAAAGACAATCTGAAAATCATTCTGTGACATAAGCTAAGATACTAGAAAATGGAAAAAATCAACAGCATAATTTCCACTATTAACAAAGTCTAATATCGTTTAGATAATACTTTCACTCTTTTTTTTTAATGTGAAGGAAACTCAGTGAATAGAATTCAAGTATTCAATTTCTTTCTGATCATTAGAAAGGGAAGTTATCTGACAAATTGTTGCTCTGTACAAAATTCTCTTTTAAAAACAATTTTGCCCTTTAAATAAATAATAACTTCCTTATATAAAAATCTCAATAGTGTTATAAAAATGTTCTCTTTTTTGAAATAATCTTGTATTCTGTAGCCCAAACTCACCTAAAATCCACTATGATATCCCAGATTGTTCTTGAACACATAGCAGTCCTCTTGTATCTGAATCCTTAGTGCTGAGACTAGTCACCATGCCCTGTTATAAAAGCATTGTTTATCATAATAAGTCCTAGCGGAAATTTAAACAGGAAAAGCCAGCTGGAACATCCATGAAACTTGTGGTAATTATCAAATAAAAAGGAAAAAATCCCAACAGATTTTAGGGCATCTTTTTGTTTTGTTTTGTTTTAATGTTTGGGATATTCTAACCATAATTACAGTCCAATGACTTGCAATGTATAAGGCAAAAGTCAATAAAAAAATAATGAGAAAATAATCTAGCAAGAAAAGGGTTTCTTGATCAAATATACTATCACCATGAAATTGAAAGTGACATAATTGCATTGGTAGGACTTCCTTAGAGGGTATTCTTTGAATGAATGAACCAACACAGAAGACTGATCATTAGAAACTGAGCCACTTCTGCTTTCATGTGATGAACCATTTGACTTCCCAAAACACCATCTGGAAAGCAGATGTCTCCCTTTCTCTAAATTTACTTCGATTTGTATATATTACAAATAATCCAGGATAACTGAGAATCATGCCAAGGGCAATGTCTCTAGTTCTTTTGCCCTAGGCCATAGACCTGGCCAAAGTAGATGCCTGAATTTTCCAGAGTAACTGCAAACCTACAGAACTTTCACAGACAATCCCTGAACTTGTACTGATTCAAATGCATAAATGTGACACACGTTTTAGACAAAAGTGTTGCAATTTCCTACTTAAATCCAAAGCCATTTGACAAAGACTGCCTTCTGGCAAGCTGCAACATCTCATTAACTTCATCCTACAGATGAAGACAAAGGGAAGGAGAAAGTCTGTTGCCTTTTTACTGTATTCACACTCATAAAATGGTTTGCGAATTGTCTAAAAGAATCACTTCAGCAATTGAACATGAAGTGCAATTTTGCAGACCCTGGTGAACAAACACAAGCACTGTTTAAAATGATGTGGGTGACCAAACTGAATCCAGTAGTGCCACATCCAGAACTTTGACACGTACTACCTAACAGCAGGAAAAGCTAGCCAGGGCCATGCATATTTGTAGGAACAGTTTCTTTGATATGAACAAAATTCTCATTTGTTATCCGTGAAAACTGAGCATTCTTATTACCCTAAAAAGGCTAATCAGTTCATTCATTTAGTCATTAGTGCCTTTGCTAGATCATAAGAGCTAAAATTTAACCAACTTTATTATACACAGATTATAAATAGCAGCTAGATAAGATACATAGCTGAGGTGGAGGAGTGCTTGCCTATCAGACAAGAAGCCCTAGATTTGATCCCTCAGACTATATAAACTGAGAGTGGTAACATACCTCTGTAAAGCCAGAATTCATAAAGTTAAGGCTGGAGGACCAGGAGTTCAAACTTGTCCTCAGGTATATAGTAGATTAAAAACAGACTGTGCTACATGAAACCCTATTCCCAATATTTACTATTAAGAAATTCTCAGAAAATTAGGAATAGTGCTACCTCAAGATTCAACTATACTACTCCTACACATATACCCAAAATATGATCTATACAACAAGGACATTTACTAAACCATGTTTGTAGCAGCTTTATTTGTAACAGCCAGAATCTGGACACAACCCAGATGTCCCTCAGCTGAGGAATGGATACAGAAACTGGGGTACATTTACACAATGGAATACTACTCAGCAATTAAAAACAAAAACAAAAAAAAAATCATAAAACTTGCAGACAAATGATGAGATCTAGAAAAGATCATCCTGAGTCAGGTATTCCAGAAGCAGAAAGACACACAGGGTATATACTCACCTATAAGTGGATATTAGATACATAATATAGGATAACCATACTAAAATCTGTACACCTAAAGAAGCTAAGCAAGAAGGAGGACCCTGGGTAAGATGCTCAATCATCAATCATCGCTCAAAAAGGCAAACGGGACGGACATCAGAAGAGGGAGAAAACAGGCAACAGGACAGGAGCCTACACAGAAGGCCTCTGAAAGACTCTACCAAGCAGTGTATCAAAGCAGATCCTGAGACTCATAGCCAAACTTTGGGCAGAGTGCAGAGAATCTTATGAAAGAAAGAGAACACAGAAAGACCTGGAGGGGACTGGAGCTCCACAAGAAGAGCAACAGAATCGAAAAATCTGGACCCAAGGTGTCTTTTCTGAGACTGATTCTCCAACCAAGGATCATGCATGGCGATAACATAGAACTCCTGCACAGATGTAACCCATGGTAGCTCAGTGTCCTAGTGGGTTCTGTAGTAATGGGAACAGTGGTTGTCTGTGACATGAACTCATCAGCTGGCTCTTTGATCAGCTCTCACTAAGTGGGGAGTAGCCTTACTAGGCCACAGAGGAAGACAATGCAGCAAGTCCTGATGAGACTTGATAGGCTAGGGTCAGATGGAAGGGGAGGAGGACCTCCCTATCAGTGGACTAGGGGAGGGGCATGGGAGGAGAGGAAGGAGGGAGGATGGGATATGGAGGGGATAAGGGAGGGGCCTACAGATGGATACAAAGTGAATAAAGTGTAATAAATTTAAAATAAACAAACAAAAATCTAGAAATATTGTTAAAAAAAAACTCCAATCACCGTAAGAAATTCATGGAAGAATGCATTTTAAGATGGACCGACATTCTTCAAAGCTAAGTGATAGTTAAACAGCAGTGGGGAGATAAAATGAGGAATTTAAAACCTCTTTACTTCAAAGCCATGATTTCTTTGTACAAGAGTTTTTCCTGGCAGGAAGTATGATAATAACCATGAGGGATGGAGGATGACCTATTAGGGCTTTGCAATTGCCTTCCAGCTGTATTATCTCATCACACTATTTAAATTCCCTGGCTATTAACAATCAGTGTCAATCTTTGTATTATTTAAGAAATCTATTTTTGTGTCTTTCTTACGTGAAAAATAGCTATTTCTAATGGGGTAGCATTTAAAATAGAGATTTGTGTGATAAGAAGGATCACAGGAAGTGTCACAGAAAAACAACCCACCCAGACAGAGCTCACTCAAAAGCGATGTATTAAGAATGAGTTTAGAATCCTGAAGAAAAGATAGGGTATCTGGGACATGGAAGAATATGAAAGAATCTTGTGGAAATAGAAAAAAGCCAGATCACAGGGAGCTTGGTAAATTGGAATCAGGCCATAATATCACAAGTGTAGCCTTGATGGGCTTTCATTTGGAATGACATAATCTAACGTAATAGGACTGAGTTCTTACATCAACCAAGAACACACAGAGACAGGTAGACCAGGTGTGGAAAACAAAAGACAATTGGGCAGGTGTGAGAATGTTCTAGTTGACTGTCAGCACTGATCCACACTAGGAAGGAAGTGATGATAATAGAGAGAAGGGGCTGGATTCAGGATGCCTTTGGAAAATAGTCACTTAGATTTTTTTGATGGATTTTATATGAGATAAGAGGGAAAAAGAATCACTCCGTGTTCCCTCAGCTATATACACACTTTTAAACTTTGGTCTTTATTTTTGTGTGGAAATAAAACTTCCATTCAGTGAACATCTACAAATGCTCAGCATGAACTCCATTATTTATATTTTACATAGCCTAGTACTGAGAAAATTCCCTGGCCTTTCCAATCAGCACTCTCAGCATTATTCATTCAATATGCTTTGGTTCACTTTTCTTCAGAACACAATTTTACATAATTTGCACTTTTCTTTGGTAAATTTAATTGTGCTTCATTGCAACATATTGCACCAAATTATTAGCTTGTAATACAAACACTTCCATTGAGTCTTTTTTCCACTACCACTTTCCTATTTGTAGTTAGAATATTTCTCCAGATATCTTCATTTCCATTTATTGTAGCATTAGGTTGCTATAAGATTCTATAACATCTATTCTAAAGCATTTTCTTTTTTGCTTCTGTACATTCCTTAAGGCTGAAGTTGATCCATGAAGACTTTTGGTCTTACCTTATATCTTTTCAAAGATACAGAACTCTATGTTACTACATCTTTATTTCTAGTCTTGTGTCTTACTTTTAAAGAAAATGTCATTCATGTGTTTTTTCAATGTCTCCCCTCAAGTGTATATGTTGAAACATAGTCCCTCATATGCTGGCTTTAGTAAGTAAAGGCATTTGGGAAGTGATTTGGTTATAGTAAGACAAGCTTCTCCCATCCTAATTTGGGGTTCGAGCAAGAAGGTAAGTCTTACCATACAATGAATTTTTAAAAGCTTGATTTTAGACTTCCATTCCTTGTGGGAAGTAGATTTGGCTTGTTCTTTTAATGATTATTTTTATTTTTATTAATTGAAGTTTATTCACTTTGTATCCCCCCTGTATCTCCATCCTTCCTCCCCTCCCTGTCGCACCCTTCCTCCCTCATCTTTTCCCATGCACCTCCCCAAGTCCACTGATAAGGGAGGTCCTCCTCCCCTTCCCTCTGATCCTGGTCTATCAGGTCTCATCAGGAGTGGCTGCATTGTTTTCTTCTGTGGCCTGGTAAGGCTGCTTCCCCCTCATAGGGAGGTGAAGATTTAGCTTGTTTTGAAGCCAGTAGTTCATTGCATTTTTAAATATAAGTTGAACAATTAGCAATGCTGAAGTCTTCCATTTTGTTCTCTGAGACAAGTGGCATCCATGTTGTTTTATTGCTTTGCCTGCAGTTTCTATTACTGTTTGATTGCTTTATCTATTGCCCTAACAGTACTAGTTTTGTCTTCAATAATATTGTTTGATTGTTATATGATGGGATAATCAGTACCTATATTTGGGTTGGATTTGTAGCTCAGTGGTAAACCATTGGTTTACTATGTGTTAAGCCTTGTATTTGATTCTCTAGCTCTGCAAAATAAATGCATTGGTAATTCTCTCCTTTGATATCTATGTCTTATCTCCCCATTTATATTGCATATTCTCTACAGCAAGGACTAAGTCTTATGTTTTTAAGTACCATTCATACTAACTAGTGAAGTCATCTAGGGAAAGTAATGTTCTAAAAGTCACTTTGCAAATGTATGTAGAGAAGCTAGCAAGCTGAACCCTGCAGGTTCATGTAAGAAATGTTCTATCGCTCCAGCTCTGAAGGTCAGGCCCTTTGACTAAGAGAGAGATTTTAATATTTTGAAACCACTCAAATAAATAGCTATATGATAAAAATTACATAATAAAAAGAGCATAATATTAAAAATAAACAATAAAGTGCTATCAAAACTTTAATGAGAACGCTGTAACAAACTGACTATAAGGCCAGCTTAATTATAAAATTAGCAGTAGGTGGCCAGCTGAAGTACAAAAGCCTTACCATATGGGTTCAAATTCCAATCGTTTTAATCAGCTAGATGTGTGACTAGTGAAAACTTACTTGAATTATTTAAAATGTGATTTCACTACCAACAAAGTATATATAAACGAAAACGACTGTAAGGAATAAGAGCACAAAGAACTTTGAAGATAGAAATGTTGTATAATAAAATGATAAATTAACATTTAAGAAGGAAATGTACACGGAAATTCCTCTGACCATAACCACTTGCTGCATTAGAGTTTTCTGATACTTGTCAGGAGGAATTGCAGCATTCAGAGAAATGGTGTAGTTCTAGTGGTGCTTTTACATCATCCGTTGTTATCATGGCTCTGTTCTAAACTCCAGAGAGCTGTTCTGGATGGTCATCCAGAGTCACAGGTCCATCTCTCCGCTGACATATTGTCTCAGTAACCTTGACAAGAAAGGATAAGGCCTCCCGTCTGTTGTGGCAGTTGGCAAACAAGATCCTTAATCTGATGTCACCATACTACATATTTGGGTGTTATTGTGTTAACACATTGGGTAGAACAGCATGAGTAGCTGAGCTGTTTCAGCCTGTGAAGGGTCCAAGAAGCCACTGCCACTGCATCAGAAACCTCTAAGATGTTTGCTCTAAAAATAGTTACATGCTATTTTTAGTCCCTCAGCTTCTGAAATTGCAATTTCTTCCTCAGAAACACACTCACTTAGAGAAGCAGAGAGGAAATTGGTGATTGTTTGGCTATGCACAGTGAATTGCTTTTAGAAACCTGATTTAAGCATTATGATGGTGGTTAGCATAGTATTTAAGAAATTTGCTGACAGTAGATCTTAGGCACCTGTAATTAACAAGACAGTTTTGCATGTGTGAGCTCACAGACACACACAAACACACATATACTCAGCATAGATACACACACACACACACACACACACACACACACACACTCACTCCTAGACATATACATACTGTTGTTGTAATTTTTCAAAAACTCTTTCTCCTTACTTCACCCCAATCTCTTTCAACACCCCAACACCAGGTAGGAGAGAGAAAGGGTTAGTGAGAGAGGGACCACAATTCTCTTAGCAATTTCCTGCTGATTAGGGTTGTCCGGTTCCTTGGAATCAGTCCAATCCTCGTTTCAGGAGATCTCCAACTTCTTGTCCCACCGCAGTGCCCAGGAGCCACAGGGGGAAGCAGCAGCAGCCTTGTTCTTTCTTGAAGCAACTCTCTGGGCTTCCTTCTCTCTCCAGAGTCCTCATATTTTAACTATCTGCAGCTAGCAAAGATTTCCTCTCAGAGCCTGCAGGAGGGAAATAATTTGCTACTGTGGACCATCTGAATCGGTCCCATATCCCACACCTGGGACCATAACAAAAACATGCTTATATCCACAACAACACACACTCACATGGACATACACACAAACACTCACTCACATAGACATACACACTTGGAGGCACATACAGACTCATACACACACTCACACACACAGGCAAACACATATATTTGCACTCATATACACATACACTCACACATACACATGCACATACACAAACACATACATACACACATACATATATATCTACACACAGAGGACTGAAAATGCTGATCTTCCAAGAAAATAGTGTCAGGTCTGGCAACCATTTCTAAAAGTGTGTTTGTATGTATATTAAAAAAAGTTGGAGTTCCAATCTTAAATACAAACAATTCATGTTTAGTAATTATACTTCAATAATATTGTAAAAGTAATCTTCCTTAAAAATGATAATTTTAGAGAGTAATGTATTCTAATGTATTACAATTCATTCATTTTGTATCCCAGCTGTAGCCCCCTCCCTCAACCCCTTCCAATCTCAACATTCCACCCTCTTTTCCTCCCATGCCCCTACTGATAGGGGAGGTCCTCCTCCCCTTCTATCTGACCCTAGCCTATTAGGTCTCATCAGAAATGGCTGCATTGTCCTCCTATGTGGCCTGGCAAGGCTGCTCCCCACTCAGGGGGAGATGATCAAAGAGCCAGCCACTGAGTTCATGTCAGAGACAATCCCTGTTTCCCTTACTAGGAAACCCACTTGAACACTGAACTGCCATGGGCTACATCTATGCAGGGGTTCTCGATTATCTCCATGCATGATCCCTGGTTGGAGTATCAGTCTCAGAAAAGACCCCTGGGCCCAGAGTTTTTTGATCTGTTGCTCTCCTGTGGACCTCCTGTTCCCTCCAGGTCTTTCTATCTTCCCCTTCTTTCATAAGATTCCCTGCACTATACCAAAAGTTTGGCTATGAGTCTCAGCATCTGATTTGATACACTGCTGAGTAGAGTCTTTCAGAGGCCCTCTGTAGTAGGTTCCTGTCCTGTTCTCTGTTTTCTCCCTCTTCCGTGTCCTTTATGAATGAGGATTGACCATCTTACCCAGGGTCCTCCTTCTTGCCTAGCTTCTTTAGGTGTACAGATTTTTTTTTTAGTATATTTATTCTATTATATGTCTAATATCCACTAATGAGTGAGTATATACCATGTGTGTCTTTCTGCTTCTGGGATACCTCACTCAGGATGATCTTTTCTAGTTCCCACCATTTGCTTACAAATTTCATGATTTCCTTGTTTTTAATTGCTGAGTAGTATTACGCTGTGTAAATGTACCACAATTTCTGTATCCATTCCTCAGTTGAGGGACATCTGGATTGTTTCCAGATTTTGTTTTTGTTTTTGTTTTTAAGTAGAGTAGAAAGTAGGTAGGTAGAAAATTATGCCAAAGGAATAAAATGTATTAAAGTAATATTTCCATATAGTAACTGTGTGTATGACAGTTCTATTAAATTTAGAAAAGGGATCAACATATTATTATCATCAAGTTCTCTTGGCCCTATAAACTTACTGGTAGAGGCTTGTAATATATCAAAGTAAAACTAAGTTAAAGGAAATTTACAATAATCTTAACAAGTGTTTAAATATTTTTCTAAAAGTAAGTACAATGCCATGTAGTTAAAAAAAACAAACAAAAAAAATAAATGTAAACTTCTGAACATTTTTTTTCTTGAGGAAACACAGACCTTGAATGTGGGAAATTACTTAACCCTCTGGGAGTTAAAGAATCTTTACAGAGTTCCACGTGTATTCTAAGATGTTTTATAAATGGGTAATACAAACAGGAAGTCCAAGAGCCTGGCCAACAATTTCAGCCTTAAGGAAGGACTGAGCAGAACTTGAGAAACATGTTTTCTTTCTAGTTTGTCCATCACTTGGTTGTATGTTTCCTTTCCAGCAGAGTGGGAAGATGAGAAATGATTGTTTGGTATTTTAGAGTCTTATATCAATCACAGACATCCGGCATATTCTCTGTACTGCTTGGAGTTCAGTAAAATATTTTAGTTTCCAATACTTAATACAGTATCTTTTTTGCCAATCACTTGATGTCTGATCTGTAGTGATACGTAAACCCACGAGTGAGTGTGGGACACACTGACTGGACTGTAAGAATGTTTGTCTAATAGAATGTTATCAGGACTGATACACACTTTGTCTCATCAGAAGCTCCAAGAATCATTCATTGGAAGCCATTTTTTTTCTCTCTTTGCAATGACAGAGGTACCACCAGACAGAAAGCACTCCTTTTCTTTTGGATCCCCAAATAAGAGGCTAGGTAGACACGAGGCTGCAGCCCACCCACAGAGGAATGGCAGCACCATCCTTGAGATTGTGGAACCGCTTCTCAGCTAAGCAGCCTTATAACATTTGCAAGAGTGCCATACTGCCACACTGCACCAGGTTCTAATTAAATATTTTGTATCTATCACACAGGAGAAGGTATTCAATTGGAACTTTACATAAAAGCCCAATGTCTCCATTGGTTCACTGTCCCTGCATTTTAACTATAAGTCTCCCTAACAAAGAAGACAGGGGTTAAATTTCAGTGTAGCACTCAACTCTTAAAATGAATATTAATCTCAGTAAACCTCATGTATTTCTGGATTTAAAATTGATTAGTTATAAATGACTGCTGAAGAGGTGATTGTGGGAATTTGTACTTTCTATAGAGCATGGATGTGATCCAACTTCCTGGTGACTCTGTGGTAAGAGTTTGTCATTGTGGGTGCCACCCAGTTTCAGGACGATTGCTAAGATGTTTCTCAAAGTCTTGTCCATGGGCTAACAGCCCCAAGTATCATGTGACCTTTTCAGAAGAGGATTCTTTGGCTTCATCACAAAGGGACTGAAGAAGAAAGTCCTGAACTGGGCCCCAGAAGTCTGAGTTTTGATTTCTCCAGCGGTGCCTGCTAGAACTTGAAAATCATTATATTTTTAATTCAAGAATCTTGTCATTTTCATGAAGGAATTTACATTTTTGGGTAATAAATTTATATTTATAAATAATACAAAAGTTTTATTAATAATGCAACTTTTACAATTGTAACAGTGAGCATTAAGAAATAGCTGAGTATGTCATTTTAGAGACCTCCTGCACATATAATCAATGTGCATGTTCAAATACTCACTATCATAATGAATACTGATTTTTACACAAGAGCCAAACAAAAATATCACCCCAGAGAATCTCCTGACGTCCGCAGGTAGGAAGAAGGCTGCTGCCAAGAACAGCATGAAGTTCCTTTCATTGGGTTCCACTTCCCATTTCACCTGCCTGCTTATCCTGGGGTCTGCAGGAAGTCAGCGGGCCAAAAACCAGAGTTTTGAAATCTGAAGTAGCTTTCCAAAGGAAGACTCCTTAAATTAATTGATTAAGGTCAAAATTAAGGTCAAGTTGAGCAGGACAGTTCAGAATGGAAAATGGGTCAGAACAAAGGAACTTAAATATTTATGCACGGCACTGGCATAGAAACAGAATGGTGGGTCAATGGAATCAAATAGAAAACCCAGAAATAAACCCACACACTTATGAATACTTGACTTTTTTATTTTTTTATTAATTTTTTATTTTTTATACTAATTACAGTTTATTTATTTGTGTCCCAGCTGTAGCCCACTCCCTCATTCCATCCCAATACCACCCCCTCTCCCTCATCTCCTCCCTGCCCCTCGCTAAGTCCACTGATAGGGGAGGTCCTCTTCCCCTTCCATCTGTCCCTAGATTTTCAGGTCTCACCAGGACTGGCTGCAATGTCCTCCTCTGTGGCCTAGCTAGGCTGCTATTCCCATGGGGGGGGGGGAGGTCAAAGAACTAGCCACTGAGTTCATGTCAGAGACAGTGCCTGTTCCCCTTACTAGGACACCAACTTGGAGACTGAACTGCCATGGGCTATGTCTGAGCAGGAAGTTCTAGGTTATATTCATCCATGCATGGTCCTTGGTTGGAGAATCAGTCTCAGACAAGCCCTTATGCCCAGATATATTTAGACCTTGTGGAGCTCCTGTCCTCTCCAGGTCTTACTAACTCTCCCTTCTTTCATATGATTCCCTGCACTCTACCCAAACTTTAGCCATGAGTCTCAGCATCTGCTTTAATACACTGGTAGGCAGAGTCTTTCAGAGGCCCTCTGTGGTAGACTCCTGTCCTGCTTCTTGTTTTCTCCTTCTTCCAATGTCCATCCCATTTGTCTTTCTAAGTGAAGATTGATCCTCTTACGCAGGTCCTCCTTCTTGTTTAGCTTCTTTAGGTGTACAGATTTTAGTATGTTTATCCTATCTTATAGGCCTAGTATCCACTTATAAGTGAGTATATAAAATATATGTGTTTTTCCGCTTCTGGGATAACTTATTCTGGCTGATCTTTTCTAGTTCCTACCATTTACCTGCAAATTTCATTATTTCCTTGTTTTTAATTGCTGAGTAGTATTCTATTGTGTAAATGTACCATAATTTCTGTATCCATTCGGCAGTTGAGGGACATCTGGGTTGTTTCCTGTTTCTGGCTATTACAAATAAAGCTGCTACGAACATGGTTGAACAAATATCCTTGTTGTGTACTTGAGCATATTTCGGATATATGCTTAAGAGAGTATAGCTGGATTTTGAAGAAGCACTATTCCTAATTGTCTGAGAAAGAGCCAGATTGATTTCTAAAGTGGTTGTATGAGTTTACATTCCCAGCAGCAATGGAGGAGGGCTTCCCTTTCTCCGCAACCTCTCCAGCATGTGTTGTTACTTCAGTTTTTTGATCTTAGACATTCTGATGGGTGTAAGGTGAAATGTCAGGTCGTTTTGATTTGGGATACTTGATTTTTGACAAAAAAAAGCCAAAACCATACAATGCAAAAAAGACAGCATCTTCAACAAATGGTGCTGGTCTAACTGGATGTCTACATGTAGAAAAATGCAAATAGATCCATATTTATCCCCCTGCACAAAACTAAAGTCCAAGTGGATCAAAGACCTCTACATAACACCAGACACACCAAATCAGTTAGAAGAAAAAGTAGGGAAAAGCCTAGAACTCATTGGCACAGGAGACAACTTCCTGAACAGCACAGGCTCTAAGAGCAACAATCAATTAATGGGACCTCATGAAAATGAAAAGCTTCTTTCTATAAAGCAAAGGACATTGTTGTCAGAACAAAATGACAGCCTACAGACTGGTAAAGGATCTTCACCAACCCTAAATCTGACAAAGGGCTAATATTCAGAATATGTAAAGAACTAAGGAAGTTAAAAAGCTAGAAAGCAAATAATCTAATTAAAAAATGGGGTATAGAGTCAAAAAATAAATAAAGACAATTAACTGTACTTAGAAATTGATTATCTTGCAAAAGGAGATGTGAAAGAAAATAAAAGTTGGTCTTTGTTGTTTGTTTTTTATTTGGTAACATTATTAACTTCAAGAAATGTTAACCAGGCAAGTTGGAGCATGCCTGTAATTCCAGCACTCAGGGAGGCAGAGGCAGGCAGATCTCTGTGAGTTTGAGGCCAGCCTGGTCTACAAAGTGAGTCCAAGACAGCCAAGGCTACACAGAAAAAAAAAAAAAACCTGCCTCAAAAAACAAACAAATAAACAAAAGAAACATATATATAACAGACAGAACATCTGGATATCAACTGGAATATGAATGCCAACATAATGATATACTTTTTGCCAAAGTGGAAAAAATAGCTCTAGTTGCAAAGTGCTTAAATAATTGTGCTAAGTGAAACTGATGAAGGATTAACATAAATCTAGATGTGCCTAGAAGCATATCAAATAGCTAGAGCTTTATGTTGTTCCTTTTCAATATGTTTGTTAATGATTCCAACCAAATGATAAGCATTTGCATGGCACATTTAAATATGTGATGAAATTTAAGAAAGCCAGAGGACAAACTAAAACCGAAAAGGAGGCGGGAGTATATGCCAAATTGTTTTAATTGGAATATATGACTTGGAAGCAAATTATCCAAAGTGACTTTGAAGTTACAGTTCCAGAGTTTATTTGTATCAACTATGGGCCTTTTCTCTACAGCAGCTATGGCCATCAGGTGGGTAGAAATGGTTTGTAGACTCTGGGATGAAGAGTAAGTGCTCACTGCTGTGAAATGTGGGGAACTTGTTACATTCTACCTAATGACTTACTACTCTTCTAAGGATAAATGCAGCATGATTATTGGCAGGTCTGATCTTATTATGAGAATTTAAAAAAACATGAATAAAAGTGAAAATGAAATAATGAATTGCTCTTCTCTGTGTTAAGTCACAGGATAGAAAAAAAAACACTTGGTATTCTGTGGGAGAAACTAATACATTAGGTAGCTGGCTATTTTGTGGTCTTTAGAGTATCTTTTCTGAACTCAGCTTTTAAGATTATATTACTCTTTCACTCCTTAATAATTTTCATTTCACTTCTAGGTTGCTGGTCCAACTCTTCCCGAGCCATTCCTTTAACTCTGAATTGCGGAGGCAGCAATACACAGTATGGTCTTTCACATGTGTATGTTCAGTCTTATCTCAGGGATCCAAAGGATAAATTATTATTGAAAACGCATATATAGTTTACTCTTTGTTCAGGAAAAATTCAGTTTATTTATCTATAGGAAAGCCTTCCATATTGTAGTTCTGGAAGAGCTGGGGAGCCTTCAGGAAGCTCAATTCACAAGTTGCAGTCAATGTATGACAATGCAGCTTAAAGACATAACCAGGTAATCATAGGCTTGGAAACTTGAGCTTCTCTAAAAAGGACTGTGTAGTCGTGCTCACATAAGATCATAGTGAAGGCCTATTAAATTGATTCAATAAATTGTAAGATTATGTACATAAAGTTGGTTAGAGAACATTATTTTAAAAGTTATTTTTAAATACATTTTTTATAATAAAACACTGGGGACTTGAACTAATAGTATCTTCTTAACAGTATTAAATATCAATAAATTCAAAACTTAGTAGTAAAGGTGTTAATAAAATTTGCTTTAGCAAGTTGATATTCTCTATGTATTTGTATCTAAAATAACAAAAGAATGGACACATTTTCATTTAATATAAGAATATCTTATTCTCTAATATGATTCTCATAATTAAAAGGTAAAAACTTGAGGAATCACTATTCCTAATTGTCTGAGAAAGTGCCAGATTGATTTCCAAAGTGGTTGTACAAGTTTACATTTCCACCAACAATGGAGGAGGGTTCCCCTTTCTCTACATCCTCTCCATCATGTGTTGTCACTTGAGTTTTTTATCTTAGCCATTCTGATGGGTATAAGTTGAAATCTCAAGGTTGTTTTTATTTGCATTTCCCTGATGAACAAGAATGTTGAGCATTACAAATAAAGCTGCTACAAACATGGTTGAACAAATGTCCTTGTTGTGTATTTGAGCAAATTTTGGGTATATACCAAGGAGTGGGATAGCTGGGTCTTGAGGTAGCACTACTGCTAATTGTCAGAGAAAGCACCAGATTGACTTCCAAAGTAGTTGTACCAGTTTACATTCCCACCAGCAGTGGAGGAATGTTCCCCTTTCTCCACAGTCTCTCCAGCATGTGTTGTCACTTGAGTTTTTCATCTTGGCCATTCTGATGGGTGTAAGGTGAAATCTCAGGGTTGTTTTGATTTGCATTTCCCTAATGGTTAATGAGGTTAAGCATTTCTTTAAGTGTTTCTCTGCCATTCAATGTTCCTCTTTCGAGAATTCTCTGTTTAGCTCCGTTCCCCATTTTTTTTAATTTTATTTTTTTCTTATCAGTTATATTTTATTAACTCTGTATCCCAGCCGTGTCCCGATCCCTCATTCCCTCCCAGTCCTTCCCTCCTTCATCTCCACCGTGCCCCTTGCCAAGTCCACTGATAGGGCGAACCTCCTCCCCATTCATCCGATCCTGTTTTATCAGGTATCTTCAGGACTGGCTGCAAAGCTCTCCTCTGTGGCCTAACAGGACTGCTCCTCCCTTGGGGGGTGGGGAGGCCAAAGAGCCAGTCATTGAGTTCCTGTTAGAAATAGTCCTTGTTCCCCTCACTATGGGAAACCAATTGGTTACTGAGTTACCACAGGCTACATCTGAGCAGAGGTTCTAGGTTACATTCATACATGGTCCTTGGTTGCATGTCAGTCTCAGAAAAGACCCTGTGCCCAGATATATTTGGTCCTTGTGGAGCTCCTATCCTTTCCTCATCAGACTAACTCCCCTTCTTTCTTATGATTCCCTGTACTCTGCCAAAGGTTTGGTCATGAGTCTTTGCTTTGAAAACACTGCTAGTTAGAGTTTTTCAAATGCGCTCAGTAGACTCCTGTCAATGTTTAATGTGCATCCCATCTGTCTTTCAAAACGAGGATTGATCATCTTACCCCATGTCCCCTCTCTTGATTATCTTTTTTAGGTGTATAGATTTCATTATGTTTATCATATCTTATAGGTCTATATAAGTGAGTATATACCGTGTTTGTCTTTCTCCTTCTGGGATATTTCACTCAGGATGATCTTTTCTAGGTCCCACCATTTGCCTGCAAATTTCATGATTTCCTCCTTTTTGATTGCTGAGTAGTATTCCATTGTGTAAAAATACCACAATTTCTGTACCCATTCTTCCGTTGATGGACATCTGGGTTGTTTCCAGGTTCTGGCTATTACAAATAAAGCTGCTATTTTTTAATGGGATTACTTGGTTTGTTGCTTTTCTGTTTCTTTAGTTCTTTATATATACTGGATATTAGCTCTCTGTCAGATAAAGGGTTGGTGAAGATTCTTTCCCAATCTGTAGGCAGTCGTTTTGTTTTGATGACTGTGTCTTTTGCTTTACAGAAGCTTTTCAGTTTCATGAGGTCCCATTTATTGATTGTTGCTCTTAGAGCCTGTGCTGTTGGTGTTCTGTTCAGGAAGTTGTCTCCTGTGCCAATGAGTTCTAGGCTGTTCCCCAGTTTTTTTTCCAACTGATTTAGAGTATCTGGTTTTATGTTAGTTTTGTGCAGGGTGATAAATACCCCAGATGTCCATCAACAGAGGAATGGATACAGAAATTGTGATATTTTTACACAATGGAATACTACTCAGCAATCAAAAAGGAGGAAATCATGAAATTTACAGGCAAATGGTGGGATCTAGAAAAGATCATTCTGAGTGAAGTATCCCAGGAGAAAGACAAACTTGGTATATACTCGCTTATATGATAAACCTAATGAAATCTACACACCTAAAGAAGATAATCAAGAAAGTGGACATGGGTGAAGATGATCAATCCTCATTTAGAAAGACAAATGGGATGTGCATTGAACGTATGACAGGAGTCTACCGCAAAAGGCATCTGAAAGACTACCTAGCAGTGTTTCAAAGGAGACACTAAGACTCATAACCAAACCCTCGGCAAAGTGCAGGGAATCATATGAAAGAAGGGGAGTTAGTATGATATGGAAAGGATAGGAGTTTTATAAGTACCAAATATATCCGGTCACAGGGTCTTTTCTGAGACTGACACCCAACCAAGGACCATCTATGGATATAACATAGAACTTCTGCTCGGATGTGGCCCGTGGTAGCTCAGTAACCAAGTAGTTTTCCAAAGTAAGGGGAACAAGGACTATTTCTAACAGGATCTCAAGGGCAGGCTCTTTGACCTCTTCCCCCGCCCCTCCAAGGGAGGAGCAGTCCTGTTAGGCCACAGAGGAGGACTTTGCAGCCAGCCTTGGAGATACCTGATAAAACAGGGTCAAATGAAAGGGGAGGAGGTCCTCCCCTATCAGTGGACTTGGAAAGAGGCAGGGAGGAGAACAGGGAAGGAGTTGGGGAGGGGGAGGGAATGAGGGAGCTGGATACAGCTGGGACACAGAGTTAACAAATTGTAACTAAAAAGAAAAATAAAAATTAAAAAAAAGAAAAAAATAATAAAATATATAAAAATAACTAAAAATTAGTAGAAATGGGGAGGCATATGATTTTTATCATATTCAGAATATCACAACAAAATGCAAAGATAGACCAATGGGAATTAACATCTACTACATGGATTCATTCAAAGTATGACTTAGCTCTGACCCTAATACCATCAGTCCACATCAAGATTTCCAATAAAAACCTACTTACCAAGGCTAAAAAAAAAAAAAAAAATGTTGAGCATTTCTTTAAGTGTTTCTCTGCCATTCAATACTCCTCTATTGAGAATTTTCTTTTTATCTCTGTTCTCCATTTTTTAATAGATACCTCAGTCTCTAAGTGGGTTCGCTAGTGATGGGAGAAGGAACTGTCTCTGACATGAACTCAGTGGCTGGCTCTTTGCTCACCTCTCCCTGATGGGGGAGCAGCCTTGCCAAGCCACTGAAGAAGACAATGCTGCCAGTCCTGATGAGACCTGATAGGCTATGGTCAGATGGAAAAGAAGAAGGACCTCCCTTATCATTGGACTTGGGTAGGGGCATGGGAGCAGATGAAGGAGGGAGGGTGAGATTGGGAGGGGATGAGGGAGAAGGCTACAGCTGGGATACAAAGTGAATAAACTTAATTTATAAAAATAAATAAATTTGTTCAAAAAGGTAAAAAATTCTATTGATTAGGTGAAGTTATTGAAGTATTATAAACAGTCATGGGAAACATTTAAGCAAATTTCAAAATAAAGATTCAGTAATCATGGTCAGAAAACAATCAACTTAAATTCAACTTGATTAGACCCATTATTAAAAAAGAAGTAAATGATTTATCATTTACTTCTTTTTTATCACAGTGTTTTATTAAGTTTATCTTTAAAAAATGGGATTTGCCCCATTAAGTAACCAAGTGCAGCTTTTACAGTATAAAGGAGATATTAGAGTCCAAAAATTAATCCTATCAACCTTTTTTTTTGTGGAAACCAATGTCTCTAAATTATAGACATAGGTTCAGGTTCAATTGTTTGGGGGCCCTCTCTTTTACTGAGCTGTGTGCAGATTAAAAACCACAGTCACCCATGAACTGATTGGCCTGCTCTTTGATCACCTCCCCTTGAGTGGGGGAGCAGCCTTACCAGGCCACAGGGGAAGACAATGCAGCCAGTCCTCATGAGACCTGATAGGCTAGGGTCAGATGGAAGGGAAGGAGGACCTCCCCTATCAGTGGACTTGAAGAGGGGCATGGGAGATGAGGGAGGGAGAGTGGAATTGGGAGCAGATGAGGGAGGAGGCTACAGCTAGGATACAAAGTGAATAAACTATAATTAATATAAAAATAAAAATGAAAAAATTAAGATATAAAAAAAACCACAGTCACCAATGTTGAAATAATAGAATATTCACAATCAGAGAAATATAAGCAGAGGAGGCTAAGCAATGAGATTGCAGTTATAGTCCGCTGCTCTAAACAGAAATTAATACAAATTCAGAAACATCCTGTGAATAATTAGGATTTTAGAAGTTGAGTTGAATGTAGAAAGAGAGCATTTTTAATATACAAGATACTCTTTCTATGTTCATGAAGTTTTCAACTTATAATTGCATGCAGGCTGTTTATTTTAGCAAATAAAACGATGGGAGAATTGTGACAGTAAAGCTGGCAAGCCACAGGAAGTGTTGGCTCCAATATTTGAGACTGGCAGTGGGTTATACAATGTTTGGGGACTAGCAGCTTCCAAGATTTATCTCATGGAGTTCATAATGACTATTGGAACTCACAGAGAGCAGCCGTCTCATTTACACACCCACTGTGTGTGTGTGCGTCTCTCTCTCTCTGTGTGTGTGTGCGTCTCTCTCTCTCTGTGTGTGTTGTGTGTGTGTGTGTGTGTGTGTGTGTGCTTGCATGTGCATGATATGTGTGCCTACATGCGTGCCTGTGTGCAGGGATGAGGGGGTGGCGGAAGGAGACAGTAACAGAAGGAGACAGTACGCTGAACACTGAAAGGCTGCCAGTGACTGAGAAAGAACACAGGCATCCTTTCATTGGGGCAGTTATGCCTTTGGTGGCAGCCAAAGCTTAAAAAAAAAAAAAAAGTGTTTATGCTTTCCTCTGTGAAGAGAATGATTTTCATCTTTTGTGAGGTGGTCACAAAGTACTAGCTGTTGGAATGAACTTATTTATTTATTTCAATTTATTTACTTTGTATCTCACCTGTAGCCCCCTCCCTTGACTCCTCCCACTCCCACCCACACTCCCTCTTCTCCCCCTATGTTCCTTCCCTAGTCCCTTGATAGGGGAGGACCTCCTCCCTTTCTGTATGACCCTAGCCTATTTATTTGGCAGTGTGCCTATTGAGTGTGAGCAAGAAATGTTCAGTTTTTCTTCATTCTATTTGCTTTTTTATCTTTTCCAGTGTCAGTAGATTAGCTAGTAGAAATGGGTGGCCCATTATTGTTTGACATACAACTGTCTTATAGGTTCCAATACTCAATATTTGTCTTTAATATTCTTAATAAGTGCTGCCTATTGTATACATCAGTTTATTAGTAACATATTTTAAATCAAATAAAAATGTAAAAAAAAACCCAATGGTGTAGCAATATTATGAAAAGACACTCACTCATGCTCAGATTATTCTTAAAGATTCTACTAATGAACACTCTTTTTTTTTGCCTATTTTTTACCCAAATTCTAAGGAATACATTGCATATGGTAATGAAACTCATGCTTTAATTTTGCTTCACCTTTCAGCATGGCATAACCGATTTTAATATATTTTCTTTTCACTATACGAAAATAATTTTTACTGCAGTCTTTCAATAGACTTCATATTTTATTCTTATCTTTTATTTTTCTGATTGAAACTAGACAGGTTTAAAGCAGCAGTTCAAGAAGAAAGGCCTTTAAGGTTATTTCCTGCAGACAAAATGTGCTTCAAAATACAGGAAAGAAGAAGCTGGGTTTTAGAATTTAATTAAGAACAGAAATTTTAGAGCTTGTTTTCCTCCAATAATTTCACAATGCTTCATTATTCTCCAATATTTGTATCTAGTTATATTATCACACTCTGTGTTCTTCTGAACACTGAGTAATTTTTCCACATTATTATTTGAAGCCTTTAGGAATTAGATATATATATTTTTTACTACACTAAGATTTTGACATATGGAACATGGGACTAACACAATTTGTTTTGCTCTTGGTGTTCAATTAAAATATTTCTTTCTTGTTTTATTTTATGCTTCTTATTTTATTTTTGAGATTATAATATTTTTACATTTTCTTCTCCTCTTTAAAACCCTCCCTTTACTTTACTACTCCTTGCTGTTTTTCAATATATAGTATCCTTTGTTTCATTAATTTTTATTGCATTTATGCTTATCTATATACATATATATTCCTAAATATAACCTACTCGACCTGTATAATGTTACTCACATGCATGTTTTTAGGGCTGAGCTTTGGTATCAGATAACAAATTGTTGTGTTCTCTGGGAAAGACAATTTGTCCTGCACCAATTTTTTTTTCTTTTTTCTTTTTTCAAGGTACTGCTGTATAGTCTAAGCTCAAATCCTCCTGCCTCCATCCTCTAAGAACTAAAACACACACTTAATTACCACATCTGGGTAATTTTCTTGTCCTTCAGAGTAGACCAGATATGTCTTCAGCAGCATGCAGTTAAACCTAAGGGAGCTGCCCATCAATCATCCTCTTTGCTTCCTCCCTATCCCACATTTTCTGAGCTACTTAGCAAACTCCACACATACCAGAGAGGAGAGATTAGATAAGCAGTCCCTCGTATTGTCTGGCAATGACTTTCTTCTGTTGCATAACACGTGTTTAACCTGCTCATACAGCGAAACCAGAGGATGTGGAGAGGCAGGGACAAGCAACACCAAGCTTCTTTGTCTACAATCAGTCCATGAAAGGAGCAACACTTGGAAGATAATATCTCCTATTCAAGTGAGCACAATATATTCTAATAAGAAAATAAGAAAAGTGACAGTTATGCTGTTTAGCAACAAACAAACAAACATAAAATTAAAAATTTAGAATGATAGGATTATTGGCTTTTCAAAATGTACTATACATTCCAAAAATCGAGAAAGGTTTTGAAAATCTTCATGACAGGAGAATTGCAAATGTTTGGGGAGCTGTGTTAACCTGACTAAACACCCATACACATGAATAAACCGAAACACCATGTGTTATTCCACACATAGGTGCACTTACTATTTCTGTCTTTGTATATCAGTTGACAATTAATTTTTTCATTTTCATTAACTTATTCATTTTATATCCTGATTGTAGCCCCTCCCTCATCTCCTCCCAGTCCCACCCTCCTTCCATTTTGCTCCCTTTCCCTGTCCTCTAGTCCTCAGAAAGGAATAGTCCTCCTCCCTTACCATCCAACCCCAGACTATCAAGTCTCGTTAGGTTTGCTTGCATCTTCTTCCTTTGTGGCCTGGCAAGGCTACCTCACCCGGGGTAGGTGACTGAAGAGCAGGCAACAGAGTTCATGTAAGATACAGCCCCAGGTCTCCTTACTAGGTCACCTACATGAAGACTGAGATGCCTATTGGCAAGGATAGCATGACATTTGCAGGCAAATGGATGGATCCTGAAAACATCATCCTGAGTGAGGCAACCCAGAACCAGAAAGACAGGCATTGCATACACTCACCCACAAGTGGGCATCCGCCATACATACAAGACAACCACACCACAATACACAAACCCAGAGAAGCTAAGTAAAAAGAGGAACCCCATGGAGGATGCCCACCCCTCCTTCAGAAGCGCAAATAGAAAAGACACCAGACATAGTTGAAGAGAGGGAACAGAATGGGAACCCTCCACAAATGTCTTCTGAACAACTCTGCCCAGCAGAGGATTGAGGCAGGTGCTGAGATCCACAGCCAAATCAATTAAAAAATAAGGATAGAGAACTCCATCGAGGGAAGCAGGTAAGCTAACTGCAGACCTTCACTTATCCTTCTGCTTCTCCAAATCAAATCCCTCAGACTCATCCCCAGATCTGCAGCATTACACCTGCAGCAGCACAGACCCCCCAAGCTCATCTCTAGTGGGTCACACAGATCTTCCCCTTCTAACCTCTCTCCTCCCACTTTATCCCAGCCCCCAACTCTACCAGGAACTACAGGCCACACCTGCCAGGCAAGCAGGTGGGTTAACTGCATTACTACTTCCTCTATTCCTTCAACTTCAATACCTGAATTTCATACCCACCTCTGCAGCACCACTCCCCAACTCATATCTAAAGGACCCTACAGACATTCTCTTCCTAACCTCTCCCTCTCCACTCATTGCTTTTTCTTACCACCCAACTCTAGCAAGCACTTCCTGGGAACCAGCAGGTCGCTCTAACCAAGGAAGCAAGTAGGCTAACTACAGATCTTCACCTTTCCCTCCATTCCTCCAAGTTCAATACCATAGTCTTGCTTTCAGCTCTTTAGCAAACCTACTGTTGCCTCTCCTCACTCTCTGCCCCCAACCCCAGGAGACTAGCAAACCATATCCTGATGGCACACCCTGCTTTCCTCCCTCTGGGGAAGCTGAAGCACTACCTTTCCCTATTCCTAAGTCTCAAGTCCCAGTCCCCCAAAATACATTTTACCTGTAACCTCCAGTAACTGCATCTAAAGGACCACAGAAGGTACACCTTCAAGCAACACACAGCTACCATGCTCCCCTAAACACCCAAAGAGGAAACAGAAACCAAGGAATGAAATACTCACTCAACAAAGACAAGATCAGATATCAGCACCGATAATTATAATTTCCAATCCTAGATGCCTAGACACCAGTGCAAAAACACACATTCCATGCCCTGAATTTCCCATTCTACACTGTGTTCACTTTAGTCCAAACATTCTGGTAAATTCTATTTTTATTCTTGTTGAGTTGAAAGTATTTCAGTTTTCCTTGGGACTTCTTTGACTCACACATTGTTTAGAAGTGTTTGCTTTAATGTCCAAATATTTTACAATTTCCCTAGCTCTCTTTCTGTTTCTTGTTTCTAGATAGAATTTTGTTTTGATATTCTTTCTAATTGGTTAAGATAAATTTTTGACCAAGAATATGGTACATCACACACTGTGCTGAAACTCTTGGAAATGTCAGATACTCCTATCCTGCTCCTAAACAAAACAGAACAGAACAACAACAACAAATGGTATAGCTTTTGGTTACTAAATGTGAAATTTGCTATACACTTTGATTTAACAGGTGGGTAAAGGGGGTTTCAGGTTATTGCTTTTTTATTATCTCAGTTTCAATTAAGTTTTAAACCTTATCAAAACCCTCTTTGCAGTAAAGTATGTTTGGTAAATTAAACCAAATAAATTTCTCATATTTTAAATCATTCTTGAGTTAACCCTTGTTAGGTGTTTTTTAAATATCTTCTTAATGTTAGGTATTAATGTATTTAGAAGTCTTCATGGGTGTTAGCAAGTGGAACAGGTTTTAGATGTTCTGTTTTTTCCTTTTATATTCTTATTACTAAGCTTGGAGGTCAACTTTATACTAGACTCAGTAATGTTTTAAATGCTGTTTCTCAGAAAATGATTTTTAAAAGACGTGTAGAACACAGGAATTATCTACTCTTTGAATGTTTCATAAACCATGTATATTGTTTTTTTCGTAGACATCATATACGCAGTTTGCTTGGATTGCTTTTTTTCCCCCTTTTCTTTCTGTACCTCCTAAACCATTGGCAGAATTCTTGACTACACTGTGGGCGTCACTCCAGCTGTTCTTGGACAAGTAGTTGTTGCAACCTTGGAAATTTAAACTGATTTTTATCGCGTTCTCATGAGAATTTGTGTCTCTCGGGCGCCTGTTGGGAAAATTCAGTGACTAGGATGATGCAGCAGGCAGATCAGGAAACATCGGATGTTTCTTGCAAGGATTTCCTTTAATAGAAGATACGTGGAGTTTGGCAGCTGTCTGCTCTGTATCTTGGCCCTCCATCTCCATGTCCAATCTCTATGACAATGTAGAATTCCTCTTCTTGCCACTAAGAATCACACTATAACTATCCTACATGCCACGTACTTTCAGTGGCTGTTTATAACAACAGGACAGATTTCAGGATAACCCATTGAAAGATTCTTGTAGCAATGTCGTCTGCCAGGGACGTGTGCTTTCCAAACTCTTCACCCTAAACCAGCTGAGCTGTTGACTTCCAAGAAAAGATCCTTAATCTAACACTTGTCATAAAAATTATCCATATTGCTGTCCCCCGACCACTTTAGTTTCTTATCTACTGAAGACTGTCAAAAAGCAGATATGTAGTTTGAAAGTTAGAAAGAAAAAACACAAGCTCATTTCAGAGAACTGTGATCTCGTATCTCTGTAACAAAGAATACAATCTCTTATGTAAGATAAATTTTAGAATGGTTCTCATATGAGGTAAGGATTTTTTTTTTAAGTTGAAGGATATACACACTTTGGAAACTTATAAAATTCCACTTTCATAAAGCTGCTTCAACTTCAGTTCTCACCCATCTCTCTAGCTTTGCCCGAAATAGATGGTTTACAGCATAGCATAAGTATTTTAAAAAGAACGCACTTCCACATTTTTATTCAGAAATTGGAAACTACTTTCATTCACTTTATTACTATGCATTATTTTGATTTCAGCAAACAATAAAAAGTAATAATCTAGACATTGCCTGTCTTCTTCGGAGAATCTGTTTGGATTTTGTCTCATAAATAAGCATGGAGTTTAACAATGCTGATCCATGAGTCATGGAAAACTCCCAGAATAATTAATCAAAAGGCAGTTGTTGAAATTACACAGTTCACACCAAACCTAGTTTAGATCAGCAAGTGAGGATTCACATATCTATGTAGTGAAGATGTTTATTTTCTTAAGAAAGTCTCAATTCTTTATTCATTCCAATGTATGTATTTTCCTTAATATTGTATCAGAATTATTTGTCATTACAAATTAACCAATGTGTTTATTCAGCCATTGTAAGAAAAGCTTTGATCTGAATGCACCAAGACAAGCTTCCTGCAGTCTTAACCTTTTCTCCTTATGGAAAAAAATATTTTCCAGTACACATTCAAAGTTGTTTTGGAAAACGACAAAACTGCTTTCCTCCCTTTGGTTTAATGACTCATGCCATTGAAATAAGGTGGAACTTAAACAGTTGAGAAAGGTTTGCAGACTTAGAGTTGACCTTAGCCTAGATCACACCAGAATGTAAAGCCATTAAAAACTATGCATTTATTCTCTTTTATTATAGTTTTAGAATTGCCTACTTAGATTCTGTATCTAAATTTAAGATCAAAACCATTTAATTGTTCTTTCTAATTCCTGCCATATTTTC
This sequence comes from Psammomys obesus, assembly GCF_907164565.1. Classification (NCBI taxonomy): domain Eukaryota; kingdom Metazoa; phylum Chordata; class Mammalia; order Rodentia; family Muridae; genus Psammomys; species Psammomys obesus. Next base: position 3,536,966 of record NW_026590707.1, on the reverse strand, counting down.
CCTCCAAATAAGAACTGTCTACTAATGTGCAATTTCCTTCTTTCTTAATACATTTGCTCTAGTTAGGTTAACAACGGGGTTACATTTATTAAAATGATGAAGTGAATATTTGCGTTAGCTTCCATTTCTTTTCCAAATGTGAGTAAATCAACAATAATTATTTTACCTAGTGTAACAATAAAAAGTAAATTCCAATTATAATATGTTTTTGAAAACTGGAAAGCACATAAGCTAGAAAGCTAAACCTTGAATTGATAGCAAGGACTCTCAAAAGATCAAAATGAATGACACACCAAGCACTACAGAATAGGTAGGTGGGGCTGTGGGTTGAAAACTAAATGAAAGTCTTGTGAAAAAGAAGTTAGATTCTCAGATTGTCAATATCTTCCCATGCTACTAGACAACAGCTCTTTCATCACCTCAGCAGTTTCAATCTTTGCAACATATAAAATACTCTGTCACTCCAATGAAGGACCACAGGAGTTTTGCCTCTTGGGCAGGAGATTAGAAGTACCTTATTGAGCATTCTAAATAGTCCAACTAGTCAAAGGAAGAAGAAATAAATACTGCCTGACAGTGGAGGTTTAGAGACCATGCCACAAGAAAGTGCCGAGGCAACAACCACCTGCTTCTACAGAGAGCCTTCAATGGTTGAACACGCTTAAATCCAAGACAGAGGAGGCAAGCTTCCTTTAATGTTCACACAAGAGGGCAGACACTTCAGAAATTAAAACTAGGATAATTTCTTAAGAAAGATTCAGTAAATTAGTAAAGGTTGGGAGTAAAGTTATTGAGTAGTAATTAAAGAAGATAAAACAGTTTTCACAGAATGGCTTAAAAAGAATGGCTCATAAGTGAAGCAGAATAAAAAGCATGTCACACGGATATATGAAATACAGGAACAACATTCAGGTGCCTCACACTCCCTAAAGAAAATTATTATCTTTCTAAAGTTCCATGCACAATGAATGTGGGTTAAATTCTAGTAACCTTCAGAAAAGTGAGCTGTCTGGAAGATGTGCTCCACAACACTGCAGAATTAAATGAGAGAGAGGGAGGGAAGGAGGAAGGGAAAAAGATAGGAGGCATCAGTGAGAGAAAGCAAGAGCAAGAATACACCAGAAAGCCAAATCCAAATTCAGATCTCCAACCTACAGGTCTAGCAGTCTCTGGGATTAAATCAGTTACTATAGGATTCTAAGTGAATCCCTCCAAGAAGCATAACAGTTCAGTTAACTAAGAAAATACTGGACAATATGGAAAATTGGGTTCAGAGAATTCTTGTGCCATAGTTGCTAAGGTCAGAACCTTGGCCCTGATATCTTTAGCAAGCCAGGCACAAACACTTATCCTCAGCAGGCCAACTAAAGAGTCAAGTAATGAAAAGTAGAGAAAGAGGCATTCAATGAGGTCACATTGGCTAGAAGAACAAGTAAAGATGTACAGTGACACCCTCAGTCAATTATGTCTTAGGGTCTTGACATGAGGTTTAGACTGAAATAGAGACTTAGGGGTATGCATAACTAAGCAGTCACAGTCAAGATTTGCTCCTAATGGTCATTTATTGATACATCCTTGTCTCAAATGCACTCTCTCTACTGAAGTGCTCTGAGATGTTTATCAGTGCTGTGATAGATCTTCCTTAAAGACCAGTTCCCTTTTGGCTGGTAGTAAGCTTCAGTCTTTTCTTCTTTCCAGGATAATTTTTTTTCCTGCAGTCTTTTCCTTTTTCATGAAAAATTTCAGCTTCTGTAGTCAAAGGGAAGAATATGAGTATTTCTCTTTAGAATGTTTTTATCAGTTACAGCCCTGCAGTTTTTCTGTCACTCTAAATTACTCTAAAATGCAAAGCTTATTTAAAAGAAAAACCAACTCTCTTGAGAGATGAGTCAAGGGTACATGTATCTATGAAAGGGTGTTGTCTGAAAAACAGCCCAGCTTTTTATTTAATAAAATATTGAAAAAATAAAGGGGTTAAAATTTAAACATGTCCATTAAAAACATGGTGTTAATGCCTAATCAAAAAGACGTGGGGAAGTAGGGAGTAGGAAATATGTGTTCAGTAGAATACTGGTTTAGTAACAAGCCTTGCTGTCCTTTTGACTCTAAATTCTGTGTGTGTAACTTGACGAAATAGGCAACTTTAAAAGGAGAAAATGTGAGCACATACTTCATGCAGCATTTTCTGGGGAATTGCAATGCCAAGCAGCATGTTCTACTGGTTCTCTTGCGCCCCGTATTACCTTGCTGTAACATATCTTTGTTGTTTCAATAAATAATTTGTCAGGACAAATTCAACTACCCTTGAAAGAACAAATTGTCAAGTTTCTGATCTATGTGGCTTGTGTATTAGATTCAGCTTGGATATAAATGACAGTCTTGAAATTATACCTGGAATTATTTTTCTTCATTCATATGTTAAAGAAAATAGTATTGACTTTCATTTTTTATGGGGACATGCTATACTACCTCCCACTTTATAAAACCAAGAACATTGATAGTTAAAGGAGTTTTAATATGCAGTATTTACTTAACCTGACATTCCAAGGTACAGAAGATAATTGTGGTTTTGTTCACAAAGACATTTAAAGATAAATATTCTGAAAATTCTTGAAATTAGTTAAAGGGAACAACATGAGAGAGTTAACTGTGTCACTCTACCCACCAGTGACTGTTAATTATATGAATGTTGGTGGAAGTGGAGAATCATGACATCTTTTTCTTATAAATATCAAAACATGCAGTTATTCATTTTAATCACCTCACCTATAAGCACCTAGAAAAGCCTACACTTGTGTATATGAACTGCACCTAGAACATTTTGTTGGTTAGCACAGTTTGCTGTGTTTTTGCCACTTTTTCCCGGAACATAAAATTCTTGTTGAAGCAATCCCTCTCCATTAATAGGCCCCTTGGCTCATACCCTTGCTCTGGTAACAATATGTTCATTTCTTGCATTGATTCAGTTATATTCCAGCAACTGAACCTCAGGATTTTTTTTTCATTATCTCAAACATGACTGTTCTCCTTCAGTTCACACTACATTGTGTCTGTGTCTCCCTTGCTGTCCTGCTGTTTCCTATCCTCTTCACATGATTTCACAAGACTGAATTATCATGAGTGCCTAGTGGTCTGGTGGGAGATTTTGGAAATGAATGTTAAATCAAGGTCAAATATCATTCTTGGTTTCCAAAAGAATCAAGGACTTCATGAGTTTGAGATATTTACATATTCTTGCTTCCAGATAAACGTTATATAAGATGAATGTGTCATATTGCCTTTGAATATTCAACTTTACTCTAAAAAATTGTAATGCATATTTGGAGGAAATACATAAGAAGTGTCAACTGTAGCCAATTTGTACTGTGGCATAGTATAAACAGGATGGCTTATAAACAGTAGAAAGTATTATTTTGTAGTCCTGGATGCCGGATAGTCCAATATCAGAATTTTGGCAGATTTGGTGTCTTATGAAGGGTCATTTTTGGTTTAAATGTAATATCTTCTCTTTTTTTTGTAGTATCTTCTTGCTGTATTCTCACACATTGGAAAGTCTAAGCAGCTTTCTGAGGCTACTCTTAGAAGGACAAGGTCCCTATGATCTAATCACCTCCCAGTGATCTTAAAGTCTAACATCATCATCACATTGGTGATTAGATTTTAACACAATACTTTAGAACACTTAGAACATTCAGACCATTCCAGACACAAAAACCAAGCACATGGCATATGGCATGTGTGAAGTATTGATAGTGAATTGAACAAGCATTTTAGGAGACATAGGCAATAAGTTAGTAACTTATGACACATATTCACAAATAAGAATGCTGTTTAAGGCCATAAGGATGTGGACATGTTTCATCCCTGGGACCTCTAGAGATATGTGCATCCCTTTGAAGATCTCCAGTATTTTATCTGAATGCCTCATTTGCTTCCCTTTCCAAATCAAGCACAGACTGAATGCCACCAACTACATTAAAAGCTCTCAGAAAGTGGATATCCTGACATATACAACCTTTGTTCCCAGGAGCATTAGGCATCCCAAAGGTGATGAGCATATATTTGAATAGCTGATAATGTAGCTTGGGCATCATAGCTAGAAGTTTATTGCTTCTCTTTTATTATCACTTTCATAAAATTATTCATCTGTGAAATACCTGTTATTAAAATTTAAGCATTTTTTATCAATTTAATGTCTTTTGGTTTTATTGATGCTTAACCACAAGCACACAATACACACACTCACACACACACACAAACACACTCAAACAAACATATACATACCACTAAGAAGGAACTACTTTTACCTAAAACAAACAAAAACTAAAATAAATTCACAAATCTGTAATAATGCATTATATCCATATATTTGTTAGAATAATGTATAGTATTGAGGCAGGACAGTATTGCAGGATAAAGCATTGCCTGTTGAGTCCAGTACCTGAATTCAGAACAGGAATTATAATTTATTAGCTCCATGGCCTTGGGAAAATTTATTTTATATCTGCCTTCTCCCAGTTCTCATCTATAAATGTTGGGAAAATAAAATAGAGATGCTTCAGACATAGGGTTCTTGTATAGAATAAATGAGTTAAGTCAAGCAAAAGTGCTTATGGCAGTGCCTGATGTGTAGAAAGCTGTCAACATATGTTAGCTCCTATTATGACCCTACAAATTCATCTTAAATGGATTCTTTCTGTATTCTGTGTCCAAATAACCTTCCAGCGAGGACTGCCTGCTTTCTGAAGCCAGACTCCGGCCTCACATCCTCCCTAGATAAGCAAATACGTACACAGCCATTTCACTCAGGAAAAGCTGAGAACAATGTTGCTGATCATTAACTCTAAGAATACTCCCCTTGTGTTTATTTAGTCCTATCGAGTATATAAACCATTTTCACAGTAACTGCATCATTTGATTTTCATACACCTCTGTAAGAGAAGCGGCCAGCTATTTTCTTTCATTTATTTATTTATTTATCTATCTATCTATCTAATTATTTTTATTTTGTTGTTGTTGTTTTTGTTTTGTTTTGTTTTTAGCTATTTTCATTATAGAAACCAAACCACAAAGGGGTTAAAATTGCCCTAGTCACCTAAAAGGGATGCGGAAATTCAGAAGTTATAAACTCCTAACAATAGACTTTCTGGCTAACACTGGCAGGGCACAATATTTTTTTTTCTTTATTCTTAGTAATTTTATGCAAACTATTTTAATAATATTCATCATTATTCTATTCTCCTAGATCAACTCCCCCTTCAATACCAACCCATTTTTTTTTTTGTACATTTAAAACCCAATGAGTATGGTTGCTGCTGCCAATGCACTCTCCAATCTGTGTCTTTGTATTGGAACATGGAAAATACATGAGGGGCCACACTCTTTGTAAAAGCAAACTGGCTTTCTCTTCTAGAAGCTATCAATTTCCAACAGTTCCTTAGGTATGGGTGGAACTTTGTATCCATCTCCACTCTCTATGAGGGCATTTTGTCTGGCTTGAGCTTATGCAGGTCTTGTCATGCTGTCTCAGCTGCCATGGATTCATATGCATAGCTGCCCAGCTGTGTCTGGAACACTGTTTCTTTGTGGTCATTCACCACCTCTAATATCTTTTGCTCACTCTGAGGCTTGGGAGGAGAAGATGTGATACACATGTCCCATTATGGCTAGGCATTGCATAGTTTCATATTCTATGAACCTTGATCGGCTGTGGGTCTCTGCATTAATCATCATCTGTTGCACAAATGAGCTTCTCTGATTAGGGTTGAGAAATGCACTTCTTTTTTTAATTTTTTTTATTTTTATTAATTACACTTTATTCATTTTGTACCACCCCATAAGCCCCTCCCTCCTCCCCTCCCCTTCCTCCCCTTTCTGCATGCATGCCCCTCCCCAAGTCCACTGATACTGGAGGTCTTCCTCTCCTTCTTTCTGATTTTAGACTATCAGTTCTCATCAGAAGTGGCTGCATTTTCATCTTCTGTGGCCTGGTAAGGCTGTTCCCCCCTCAGGGGGAGGTGATTAAAGAGCAGGCCAATCAGATTATGTCAGAGGCAGTCCCTCTTCCCATTACTATGTAACCCACTTGGAAACTGAACTGCCATGGGCTACATCCGTGAAGGGGGTCTAGGTTATCTCCATGAATAGTCCTTGGTTGGAGTATGAGTCTCTGGGAAGTTCCCTGTGTTCAAATTATCTTGTTCTGTTGCTCTCCTTGTGGAGTTCCCGTCCTCTCCAGCTCTTGCTATTTCCCACTTCTTACATAAAATTCCATTCACTCTGCCCATCAATTGGCCATCAGGCTCAGCATCTGTTTTGATAGTCTGCAGGGCAGAGGCTTTCAGAGGCCCTCTGTGGCAGGTTCCTAGGTTGTTTCCTGTTTTCTTCTTCTGTCTTTCAGAGGCCCTCTGTAGCAGGTTCCTAGGTTGTTTCCTGTTTTCTTCTTCTTCTGATGTCCATCCTCATTGCCTTTCAGGATGGGGATTGAGCATCTTAGTTAGGGTCCTCTCTTTTGCTTAGTTTGTTTAGATGTACCAATTTTAGTGGGTTTATCCTATGTTGTATGTTTATATGAGTGAGTATATACTGTGTGTCTTTTTGCTTCTGGGACAACTCACTCAGGATGATCCTTTCCAGGTCCCACCATTTACCTGCAAATTTCATGGTTTCCTTATTTTTCATTGCTGAGTAATACTCCATTGTATAGATGTACCACAGTTCCTGCATCCATTCTTCAGTTGAGGGGCATCTGGGCTGTTTCCAGCTTCTGGCTATTACAAATAAAGCTGCTAAATCCACTTCTCTATGGATATAATAGTGTCAGTTAATAATGTATCAGTTCAGCAAATAATAATAGTACTTTCTACCTTATACCTTATGACTTATCTAGACACAGATTACTGGCTCTGATATCAGTGGCAGATATGGGTTTCAACTTATTGAATGATTATTTAAATAGATAATAAAGTGATTGGTTACTCTGTGACATTTATGCCACTATTTCACCATTGAGTATGCCTTGTCAGGCAGGTCATCGTTGTAGCTGGCAGAGTTTACATCTGGGTACGACTGGAGATTAATTCTGACCTCTATTAGGATGCATAACATTTTTTACCACTTAAAAAGCTCCTAAGCGAGTAAGTAAATATTGTAGTATTTTAAGCAATAGGGTCTTACTGTTGTGTGTTGGGGGAGGTAATCAAAAGCACTGTAATAGCCTATAATGTTATAATGAGGGTCTATGGGACTTCACTTGCCAAATAAATCCATGATTATCACCCTGCACAAAACTAATGTTTGAAGATCAAAGACCTTAATATAAAACCAGACACACTAAACCTGTTAGAAGGAAAAGTGGGGAAGAGCCTTAAACTCATTGGCACAGGAGACAACTTCCTGAACAGAACACCAACAGCACAGGCTCTAAGAGCAACAATCAATAAATGGGACCTCACAAAGCTGAAAAGCTTCTGTAAAGCAAAAGACACTGTCATGAGAGAAAATGACAGCCTACAGACTGGTAAAGAATCTTCACCAACCCTGTACCTGACAGAGGGCTAATATCCAGAATATATAAAGAACTCAAAAAGTTAAACAGCAACAAATCAAGTAATCCAATTAAAAAATGGGGTACAAAGCTAAATAGAGAATTCTCAATAGAGGATTATAGAATCGCGGAAAAACACTTAAAGAAATGTTCAGTATCCTTAGTCATCAGTGAAATGCAAATCAAAACAACCCTGTGATTTCACCTTACACCTATCAAAATGGCTAAGATCAAAAACTCAAGTGACAGCACATGCTAGAGAGGATGTGGAGAAATGGGAACTCTCCTCCATTGTTGGTGGGAATGGAAATCAATTTAGTTTTTTTCTCAGACAATTAGGAATAGTGCTACCTCAAGATCCAGCTATACCACTCCTAGGCATATATCCAAGATATACTCAAGTGTACAACAAGGAGATTTGTTTAACCATGTTTGTAGCACCTTTATTTGTAATAGCCAGGATCTGGAAACAACCCAGATGTTCCTCAACTGAGGAATGGATACAGAAATTGTGGTACATTTAAACAATAGGATACTACTCAGCAATTGAAAACAAGGAAATCATGAAATTTGCAGGCAAATGGTGAGAACTAGAAAAGATCATCCTGAGTGAGGTATCCCAGAAGCAGAAAGACACACACGGTATATACTCACTCATAAGTGTATATTAGACGTGTAATATAGGATAAACATACTAAGATCTGTACACCTAAAGAAGCTAACCAAGAAGGAGGACCCTGAGTAAGATACTCAACCCTCATTAAGAAAGGCAAATGGGATAGACAGTGGAAGAGGAAGAAAACAGGGAACAGGATAGGTGCCTACCACAGAGGGCCTCTGAAGGAATTTTTTCAAAATGTCTTTAATGTTAGTTATTCCTCTTGGTATTTCCTCTTCCACCTCGAACTCCCATTCTCCACCTCATTTAACACTTCAGGTTCCATCATTCCCATTTAAATCTTTAAAGTACTGCACTCTATCTCCTCCTCCCTTGAATTTTTTTTTTCCTTTCTAATTTTCTGAACTTACTGCTGATGGGAGTGCACACTTGTTTAGCTGCTATAAGAATCAGTGTGGAGGTTCTCCACAGAGGTGAAAATACTTCTACCACATGTTACTCAATATGACTCTTGGACACATACCCTGAGGATTCTATCTCCTTTTGTAGAAATATCTGTTCATCCATGTTCACTGATGCTGTATTCATAATAGTCAGAAAGCAGAAACAACCAAGATACCAACGACTTATGAATGGAGAGTGAAAAGGGCTTTATTTACATAACAGAATATTACTCAGCTGTTAAGTAAAACAAATTATGAAATTTGTACATAAATGGTTGGAGCTAGAAACATCTATTCTGAGTGAGGTAACCTAAACCCAGAAAGACAACATCACATATTTTCTTTCATTTGAAGATGCGAGCTTTGACTCTTAGGTTATATGTATTCCATTTGGAATGCCTACTGCAGTTAGGAGAAAACTGATAGATTTTTAATACCTGGCTTAGCTTTATTTCCCCACCTTATTTTTCCCTCATACACTTTTTCTATTAAAAATTCCCAGTACCAATCCTCTTCTGCAAACTGAGACATAATTCCTTATCTCAGAGAATTTGTGAGTTTTTCAAGAAGTAATTTGTGTGAAATATTGAAAAGCATTATTTAGTGACATAGGTGAGATCCTATGATATGGTATACATAAGAAAATGGTGTTGTTATTGTTGTTGTTGTTGTTATTGTTGTTATTATTTTACTTTGGCTGCTGTTGTGCAGCCTCATCATGTTGATATACCAAATTCATCACCGTTTAAATAAAAATTAACAAACCTCATTAGGATGAAATGCTTAAGCAATGCCCTGTGTTGCCATTTCTGACTTAAGACCTTTGACCTCCTGGAGCATGTCTCCCTCATGTACATTAAATGAAAACACTCATTATCTCAAATTGGCTAAAAATATATCTTGACAAGTTTGTTTTCTGACTTTTACCGTTATCACCATGATCATCCTCCAGTTTTGCCTAAGGAATAGGTTGCTATAGCAACATCCACCACCCACAGTCAACAGTCAAATTTCATTTCCCTGATACAACTATTAGAAAATAAATGGCCCATGTAACATTCTCTGTGTATGTTTCTCTGTTTATTTGCAAAATTTTCTACCTGATTAAAATAGCCATAAATGTAATAAAAATGCAATTTTAAACAATAATTTGTTAATTCAAACAAAAACACTATTCAGAATCTCAGTGTTTTTGAAGTGTTTTTTTGTCTATAAAAGAGATGGAGAAGCACAGTCATAAGATACTTTGGTGCCAGATGTTGTTCAGACAAACTGATTCTCATGTTCTAATAGGAATGTGAAACATATTGCGGCCCATTATGACAAGAATGACTTACTCAACCATTTCTGAACCAAGAATGTAGGAGAGTTAACTTCTTTTTACTGTCCTCCCAGCAATTTGTCATTATTTTATGAGGAAAATGGCATGTACATACTGCCTATCACCAGAAGAAACCATGTCTAGGACACTCTTTTTACTCTTTTAGGTAGATATCCAAAAAAAGAAAAAAAGAAAAGAAAAACTGCTTAAATTGACTGGTGATTGATAATTATAATCAAATCAGCAGTTAAGAAGTTGACTCTACCCATCAGGGTATTGAAGCAGACAGATGCTGAGACTCATAGCCAAACTTTGGGCAGAGTCCAGGAAATCTTATGAAAGAAGGGGAAGATAGATAGAAAGACCTAGAGGAGACAGAAGCTTCAGAAGACCAAGAGAACCAAAAAAAAAAAAATCTGGGCACAGGGATCTTTTCTGAGACTGACACTCCAATCAAAGACCATTCATGGAAATAACCTAGAACCCCTGCACAGATGTAGCCCATGGCAGCTCAGAGTCCAAATGAGTTCCCTACGAAGGGGAGCAGAGGCTATCTCTAAAATGAACTCAGTGGCTGGCTTTTGATCACCTCCCCTGAGGGGGTAGCAGCCTTACCAAGCCACAGTGGAAGAAAATGTAGCCATTCCTGATGAGACCTGATAGGCTAAGGTCAAATAGAAGGGGAGGAGGACCTTCCCTATCAGTGGACTAGGGGAGGGCCATAGTGGGAGAAGAGGAAGTAAGGGTGGGATTGAGAGGACACTAGGGAGGGGGCTATAGCTGGGATACAAAGTGACTAAATTGTAATAAATAATAAATAAATGTTTTTAAAAAAGAACTTGAATGCATATAATGCCTACAAACACACACACACACACACACACACACACACACACACACGAAAGAGTTAGACAATGCTCTTATAAGAATGTTCCAGAATGATCTCATGTTATTTAAAATAATGGCTTTCAATTCTCAAAATTAATAAGGCTCTTTCTATTTTTTAATTTTGCTAGGAAATCTTAGTTGATTTGTTTAAACAATGGAGACCTGTTTATACATGGACAAAGAAGACAAGTACAGCTTGCAGAAGCACTGAAATTAGGAGGCATTTAAAAAGCTCTGACCTTATGAGATTATAAACATAGCATGCAACAGTAGGTGTATTGATTTAGCCTTGCTTTGTGTTAAATAACAGGTGTACCCTGAAATTTCTAAGGAATATGTTATTTTTTTAATTTGGAGGAATGACTAGGGATTCTTACAAAATTCTAAATATCAAACAAATCCTTCCTGCCATTCTGACATTTTCTATTAAAAGTAAGTAAATATTACTGCTGAAAATCAATGAGGTAATTGCTTTTGGAGAGGTAATGTGCATGTGTAGTGGCGGTGTGTAGGCTGGATATGAGGAAGCTGACTCTGTGTGGGGAGTCCAGTTATCCAGTAGTGGATTTTAGTAAATGACCGCACTTTAAATATAAAGAAACATAACAGCTTGTCTTATTAAACAGTTTTACAAGTAGATCTTTAAGAGAGTAGATAAACATAATTCTCAGTTACCATGTCTATTGGGGGGTATCTGAGATGCTATACCCTCTGGTAATTGAAAGATTAACTAAATAAACAGTTAACTAAGGCAAAATTTAACATAGTATTTTCCAGATTTGGAAATACATGTAACTTCTTGAGATGAGATTGGATAACAACAAATCAATTGTAATTTCTTCATGAAGGAAATTCAGACATATCCAAAATTTTATGTCTTGCATATTATCTTAATGTGTCGCAAGTGGAGGTAATTGGAGTCAAACCCAACTGAATCTAGTATTACCTACCTCTCTGTATCTTTCTCTCTTTATCTATCTATCTATCTATCTATCTATCTATCTATCTATCTATCTATCTATCTTCTATCTATCTATTTATCTAATATCTTTCTTTTAGTGGATACTAAAAGAAAAAAAATAATTCTCGCTCCCAAATTAAAGAAGGATGTACTATTCAAAATTTTTGTGTCTAATAGTAGTAAGAAAGGACTCCGTTTGAATTCCTTTAACAACATTCAGATTCAATTCAGATACCATGTTTGTTTGCTTTACACCCAAAGAGCTGAAAGACTTTATGGTAAGGCTATTTGTTATTGTTCAATTGCATTGAATGGAAAATATTCCAATGAGCTGACCACTGTGAACAGTATCTAGTACAACTGAGTGAACAATCATTTTGGACTTAACCACACAAGATGCTCATTGCTTTTTAGTTGCTCAGAAAAGTACATGTATAGTTCTATTTAAAAGTATCAATGATGTAAAAAAAAAGTTGTTGGGAAGACAGGATGGATACACAGAAAACAACAGCAAGAAGAACGCAAGCAATCCATTCAGAGAGCAGAATGCTATAGTTCTGTAAATGGAACTACATCTTTGGTGGGGGCTGGTCTAAGTACAAGTGTGCTCTATGGTAGTGTGGTGCTCCTGTGCTCCTGGTGTGAAAGGAACAGGAAAAAGCAGCAGGAGTAGACATGAGGAGCCTCAATGTGGAGGCTATTACAAGTCTAAGAACTTGAGACTGAGGTGTTGAGAGCAAGAAAACCACAGTGGGTAGAACGGAGACATGTAAAATGTAATATGTCAGCATAGGGTCAGGAATGAGCACCCAATAGAGGAAAATATTTGAAGTTATATGTGGTTTTGTTCTTGATTTGGAGTGTGAAGTGGAGAAAAACAAATGGTGTTGGATGGAAAATGTATTCATACCCTGACGTTTTACCAAGATATATTAAAAATTCTTATTGGTTTTAAGGTGAAGATTTGGGGAAGGAAGGATGAAAAAAAAGATCAGTTTTTGAAACAGCATAGGTGTAAGAGATGTGTTGTAGAGTCTAAAGGACCATGGATGCAAATCCAGACTAATATACTCAGCAAAATTTTCAGTCACTGTAGATGAGGAAAATAAGATATACCATGATAAAGTCAAATTTAAACTGTATCTATTTATGAATACAGCTCTACAGAAGAATCTAGAAGGGAAGGTCCAACCTAATGAGAAGCACCACACCCATGAAAACAAATAATATCACACTAGCAAAATCAAAATAAGTGCTCTCTCTCTCTCTCTCATCCTCACACACCACCACTATTAACAACATCAACAACAAAACAGGTATCAATAATCATTGGTCATTAATATCTCTTAATATGAATAGTCTCAACTTCCCAATGAAAAGACACAGATTAACAGAATGGATGTAAAAACAGTATCTATCCTTCTTCTGTGTTCAGGAAACACACCTCAGCATCAAAGTATAAATATCAGCTAAGGGTGAAGGGTTGGAAAAAAAAAGATAATCCAAGTAAATGGACACAAGAAGCAAGCTGATTTAGCCATTTTAATATCTAACAAAATCAAATTCAAGCCAAAACTAAACAAGAGTTGAAGGACACTACATACTAATCACAGGAAAAATTCATCAACATGACATGTCAGTCCTTAACAGATATGCCCCCTCCCCCACAAAACAAGAGTGTGCACATTTGTAAAAGGAACACTGCTACAACTTAAATCACATGCTGACTCTCACACACTGGTAGTAGAAAACTGCAGTACCTCACTCTAACCAATGGGTATGTCATCCAGATACAAACTAAACAAAGAAATAGTAGAGCTAACAGATATTATAAATCAAATGGACCTAACAGATATTTACATAACATTTCACCCAAATACAAAAAAAAAAAAAAAAATACACCTTTTTCTCAGCACCTTATGGAACTTTCTCCAAAATCAACCACAAGTTAGTCTCGACAGATAAAAGAAAATTGATATAACTCACACCATCATATAAGACCACCACAAGTTTAAATTCCCACCAGCAGTGGAGGAGGGTTCCTCTTTCTCCACAACCTCTCCAGCATGTGTTGTCACTTGAGTTTTTCATCTTGGCCATTTTGATGGGTGTAAAGCGAAAGGTGTCTACCCACAGGGTATCAAGACAGATGCTGAGACTCATGGCCAAACTTTGGGCAGAGTGCAGGGACTGTTATGAAAGAAATAGGAGATAGTAGGACCTGGAGAGGATGGGAGCTCCACAAGTAGAGCAACAGATCCAAGAAGTCTGGGCACAGGAGTCTTTTCTGAGACTTATACTCCAACCAAGGACCTCTTGTGGAGATGGCCCGGAACCCCTGCACAGAGGTAGTCCATGGTAGTTCAATGTCCAAGTGGGTTCCATAGTAATGGGAACAGAGACTGTCACTAACATGAACTGATTGGTCTGCTCTTTAATCACCTCCCCCTGAGGGGAGAGCAGCCTTACCAGGCCACAGAGGAAGACAATGTAACCACTCCTGATGAGACCTGATAGACTAGAATCAGAGGGAAGGGGAGGAGGACCTCTCTTATCAGTGGACTGAGTGAAGAGCACAGGTGAGAAAGAGGGTGGGAGTGGGATTGGGAGGGAATGAGGAAGGGAGCTACAGGGGGGATACAAAGTGAATAAATTATAATTAATTAATTCATTAATCAAAATATTTTTAAAAAGACTACCACAGATTAAAGCTGGATATCAACAACAGAAAAAATCGGAAAATTACAAAATACTAGAAACTAGAAACAAAGTGCTGAATGAAAAACAGCTCAAGACAGAAAAAAAAAATAAATTAAAGACTTTCTAGAATTCAATGAAAATAAATTTGCAGCATACTCAAACTTAAGTAGTTCTAAGATGACCTATGTGCCTACATAAAAAAAAATGAAGATACCTCATATTAACAACTTAACAACAAGGCATCTGAAAGACTCTACCTAGCAGTGTTTCAAAGCAGACACTAAGACTCATAACCAAACCCTCGGCAGAGTGCAGGGAATCATATGAAAGAAGGGAAGTTAGTATGATATGGAAAGGATAGGAGCTCTACAAGGACCAAATATATCTGGGCACAGGGTCTTTTCTGAGACTGACACTCAACCAAGGACCATCTATGGATATAACCTAGAACTTCTGCTCGGGTGTGGCCCGTGGTAGCTCAGTAACCAAGTAGTTTTCCAAAGTAAGGGGAACAAGGACTATTTCTAACAGAATCTCAAGGGCAGGCTGTTTGACACCCCCCCCCCAGGGGAGGAGCAGTCTGTTAGGCCACAGAGGAGGACTTTGCAGCCAGCCCTGAAGATACCTGATAAAACAGGGTCAGATGAAAGGGGAGGAGGTCCTCCCCTATCAGTGGACTTGGAAAGGGGCAGGGAGGAGACCTGGGAGGGAGTGTGGGGTTGGGGAGGGAATGAGGGAGCGGGATACAGCTGGGACACAGAGTTAACAAAATGTAACTAAAAAGAAAAATAAAATAAATAAATAAATAAATAAATAAATAAACTTATCAACACACCTAAAAACTCTAGAACAACAACAACGAAAAAGTAAGCATACCCAAGAGGAGTAGATGGCAATAATCAAACTGAGGTTTGAAATAAAATAAAATAAAATAAAATAAAATAAAATAAAATAAAATAAAATAAAATAAAATAAAATAAAATAAAACAGGGAACAATACAAAGAGTCAATAAAGAATATCAACAAGATAGATAAACCTTTAGCCAAACTAACTAAAAGACTGAAAAAGAATATTCAAATTGACAAAATCAGAAACAAATGGGGGACATAACAGCAAACATGAAGGAAATCCAGAGAATCATAAGGGCATACTTTAAAAATCTGTACTCCTCCAATTGTAGAATCTAAAAGAGGTGAACAATTTTCTTGATAGGTACCACTTACTATATTATAGGTCTAGTATCCACTTATATGAATATATACCGTTTGTGTCTTTCTGCTTCTGGGATTCCTCACTCAGGATGATCTTTTCTAGTTCCCACCATTTGCCTGCAATTTTTATGATTTCCTTGTTTTTAACTGCTGAGCAGTATTCCATTGTGTAAATGTACCACAATTTCTGCATCCATCCCTCCTTTGAGGGACAGCTGGGTTATTTCCAGGTTCTGGCCACTATGAACACAGTTGAGGAAATGTCCTTGTTGTGTACTTAAGCTTATCTTGGATATATGCCTAGTAAAATCTTTATACCTAAAGAAGAGAAACAAGAAGGAGGACCTTGGGTAAGATGATCAATCCTCACTCAGAAAGACGAAAGGGATGGACATCAGAAGAAGGAGAAAACAGGGAACAGGATAGGAGCCACCATAGAGGGCCTCTAAAGACTCTACCCAGCAGTATATCAAAGCAGATGCTGAGACTCAGCCAAACTTTGGGCAGAGTGCAGGGAATCAAATGAAAGAATGGGGAGTTACTCAGACCTGGAGAAGACAGGAGCTCCACTAGGAGAACAACAAAACCAAAATATCTGGACACAGTGGTCTTTTCTGAGACTGATTTTCCAAACAAGAACCATTCATGGATATAACCTAGAACCTAAGCTCAGATGTAGCCCATGGAAGCTCAGTATCCATGTGGGTTTCCTAGTAAGGGGAACAGGGACTGTCTCTGACATGAACTCAGAGGCTGGTTCTTTGACCACCCCCCCCACTGAGCGGGGAGCAGCTTTGCCAGGCACAGAGGAAGACATTGCAGCCAGTCCTGATGAGACCTGATAAGCTAGGGTCAGATGGAATGGGAGGAGGACCTCTGTTATCATTGGACTTGGAGAGGGGCAGGGGAGAAGATGAGGAAGGGAAGGTGGTATTGGGAGGGAATGAGCAAAGGTGCTACAGCTGGGATACAAAGTGAATAAAATATAATTAATGTAAAAATAAAAATTTAATGAAAAACTAAAAATAGATTTCACTTACTAAAGTAAAAACATGATCAGATATACAATTTAAACAGACCAATTATACCTAGTGAAAAAGAAGCTGTCATTGAAAGTCTCAGCACCCCTCTCCCAAAAAAATGTGCAGTGCCAGATGGCTTTAGCACAGGATTCTACAAGACTTTCAAAGAAGAGTTAAAACCAATACTCCTCCACAAAATAGGAACAGAAGAAATATTGCCTAATTTATTTTAGGAGGACATAGTTACCATAGCTGAATCACATGAAGACTCAACAATAATAGACAATTACAGACAAGTTTCCCTTATGTATATAGATGTAAAAATGCTCATTAAAATACTTACAAATCAAATCCAAGAGCACAGTAAAAGTATCATCCACTATGATCACGTGTGCTTCATCCCAGAGATGCAAGGATGGTTCAATATATGAAAATCAGTAAATGTAATCCACCATATGAACTAACTAAAAGAGAAAAAAACCCACATGATCATCTCATTAGATGCACTAAAGGCTTTTGGCAAAATCCAATAACCTTTCAAGAGCCCTGCAGAGATCAGAAGTTCAAAGAACACACCTCAACATAATAAAGGCCATGTACGTCAAATTCATAGCCAACATCAGTTTAAATGGAGAGAAATTCAAAACAATTCCACTAAATCAGGAACAGGACAAGGGTCCACCCTCTTCGTGTCTATTCATTATAGTACTTACAGTATTAGCTAAAGCAAAAAGAAAACTGAAGGTAATCAAGGAGATACAAATTGGAAAAGAAGAAGTCAAAGTGATTATATTTGTACATGATACAATAGTAAACATTAAGTCACCCTAAAAATTACACTAGGAAATTTGTACAGCCAATAAACACTTTTACCAAAGTGGCTGGATACAAGATTAACTAAAAAAAAAAAATAATCACTAGCCCCTTAAACAAAAATGACAAATGGACTGTGAAAGATATTAGGGAAAGACATCCTTCATAATAGCCTCAAGTAATATAAAATATCCTGGCTTAACTCTAACCAAGCAAGTGAAAGACCTGTATAATAAAAACTTAGAGTCTTTGAAGAAAGAAATTAAAGATGATATCACACAATAGAAAGATCTTGTATGCTCATTGATCAGTAGAATTAACATAGTAAAAGTGGCTATCCTACAAAATCAGAATTCCAGCACAGTTCTTTACAGACCTTGAAAAGACAAATTCATACATATATATATATATATATATATATATATATATATATATATATATATA
>NW_026590707.1:3515966-3518987 GCF_907164565.1 Psammomys obesus | reverse complement strand
ATATATATATATATATATATATATATATATATATATATATATATATAAAGAAACTAGGACAGTTAAAACAATCCTGAACAGTAAAAGAGCTTCTGGAGGTATCACCATCCCTAATTTCAAGTAGTGCTACAGAGCTATAATAATAAAAACCACATAATATTGGTATTAAAAAGAGACATTGATTAATAGGATATAATTGAAGACTCAGACATAAATATATACAACTATGGACACCTGATTTTGATGAAAAGCCTAAAAATACACTGACACAGGAGACAGCTTTCAAAGTAGAACACCAATAGCATAAGCACTAAGATCAACAAAATAAAAAGCTTCTGTAAAGGAAAAGAACACCATTAATAGGACAATGCAGCAGCCTACAGAATAAAAAAATATTTTTTTAACATAGTTGAGAAAATGTCCTTGTTGTATGGTTGAGCATCTTTCGGATATATGCCCAGGGGTGGTATAGCAGCTTTATTCATGGTAGCCAGAATCTGGAAACAACCTAGATGTCCCTCAACTGAGGAATGGATATAGAAATTTCCACAATGGAATTCTATTCAGCAATTAAAAACAAGGAAATCATGAAATTTGAAGGCAAATGGATAGAACTAGAGAAGATCATCTTAAGTGAGGTAACCCAGAAGCAGAAAGATACTCATGGTATATACTTTATAATAAGTGGATATTAGTCATATAACATAGGATAAACATACTAAAAGCTGTAGTCTTAAAAAAGCTAAACAAGGAGAACCCAGGGAAGATACTTAATCCTCATTCAGAAGGGCAAACAGAATAGACATTGGATATAGGAGAAGACAGGAAACAGGACAGGAGCCTACCACAGAGGACCTCTGAAAGACACTACCCATCAGGATATTGAAGCAGATACTGAGACGCCTAGCCACCTTTGAGCAGGGTTCAGGGAATCTTACAAAAGAAGGGGGAGATAGAAAGACATACAGGGAACAGGAGCTCCACAAGGAGATCAACAGAGACAAAAAATCTGGGCTTAGGGAGGTCCTACAGAAACGGATGAATCAACCAAGAACTATACCTGGTGAAGACCTAGACACCCTGCTCAAATGAGGCTCATGGGCATCTCAGTCTCCATGTGGATTCCCTAGTAAGGAGAGCAGGGCCTGCCTCTGATCTGGACTCAGTGGCTGCCTCTTTGATCACCTTCCCCTGGTGAGGTAGCCTAACTACACCACAGAAAAAGAGAATCCGGACAGTCTGGATGAGATGACCCTGATGAGACCTAATAGGTTGGAGGAGGACTTCCCTTATCAGTGGACTAGTGGAGGGACATGGAGGGGGATGGAGGGAATGTGAGATGGGGAGGAGATGAGGGAGGGGGCTATAGCTGGAATACAACGTAAACAAATTTTAATAAATAATAAGAATAAAGAAAAAATTAAAAAGAAAAGATTTTTACCAACTCTATATCCCCCAATAAATGACTAATAGCCAAAGAACTCAAGAAAGTAGATACCAAAAAATAATAATCCAATTAAAAATAAGTACAGATCTAAACAGAGAATTTTTTCATTAATTAATTTGATCACTTTACAGCTTGATCACAGATCTTCCTGTCTCTCCTCCCAGTCGCACCCTCATATCCTCCTCCCTCCATTCCAGTTTTCCTTCTCAGAGGCAGGGAGAATCCCCTTGGGTCCCAACCCACTCTGGCACATCAAGTTGAATTAGGACTAAGCACATTCTCTCCCACCGAGGCCAGACAAGGCAGCCCTGCTGGCAGAAAGGGATCCAAAAGCAGGCAACAGAGTCATAAATAGCCCCTGCTTCAATTGTTAGGGGATTCACATGAGGAACAAGCCTCACATCTGCTAAATATGTGTAGTTGGCCTAGGTCCAGCACATGGACACTCTTTGGTTGGTTCAGTCTCTGTGAGCCCCCATGGGCCCAGTTAGTTTTCTCTGTAGGTCTTCTTATGGTGTTCTTGACCTCTCTGGCTCCCTCAATCCTTCCTCCAATGCTTTCACAAGACTCAGATGATATAATGGTATACATAAGTGAACCCAGAATTCTACCAGAGAACTCCTACAGCTGATAAACACCTTCAGCCAACTGGCTGGATACAAATTAACTCAAAAAAATCAGAATCCCTCCTTTTTTAACATTTTTTTCTGCTTTATTGAGTAATTGCTTCCTTTTGATTGAAAAAACAAAAGTACTGCAACTTAGGAAAGTCAGTCTTCATTGTAAAGGACCTGATGCTTAGTTAAGACTGATATAAACATAAGTGTTAATTTTTTGCTGAAAGTGAAGCCTTGAGGCCAGGCAGGAAATTGTGATGGATATCACCAGATTACAGAAAGGTCCAAATAACTACCAATCCCTGACAAATATGCTATTTTGCAATCTACCTAGAGACAAAGTGCAGCCTGTTCCAGGATCTTCAGTAACAATTAAACAAACACCCAGTGGCTCAATACCCAGTCAACAGTTACCCAGTGTTGACCCAGGCTCAGCTTCAAAAGTTACTCATATCTAAATTTTTTTAAAAAAATATATTTCATAGATTTGTTTATTTGTTTTACAAATTTATGCATTTTTTACAATAAATTAAGTCATATTCACTCCTCTATTCCTTTTCCTCTTTCCACTCTTTCTGGAACTTTTCTTGAGATGTTTCTTATATCCCTTCATGTCACCTTTTTGTGTGTGGCCCATGGAATTTAATAGGAGTTATTTGGTCTGATGGGTTGGAATAGTGAGTAGAGCAAGGTCAACTTATCTGTGGAGAAGCCTTCCTTTATACAAGAAATAAACAGGTTAAGAAAGAAATTAGGGAAACAACGCCCTTTTCAATAGCCACAAATAATATTAAAATGTCTTGGTGTAACTCTATCCAAGCATGTTAAGGACCTGTATAACAAGAACTTCAAGTCTCTGTAGAAAAAGAAGAAGAAGAAGAAGAAGAAGAAGAAGAAGAAGAAGAAGAAGAAGAAGAAGAAGAAGAAGAAGAAGAAGAAGAAGAAGAAGAAGAAGAA
>NW_026590707.1:3515476-3515956 GCF_907164565.1 Psammomys obesus | reverse complement strand
AAGAAGAAGAAGAAGAAGAAGAAGAAGAAGAAGAAGAAGAAGAAGAAATCAGAAGATGGAAAGATTTCCCATGCTCATTGATTTGTAGGATTAGCATGGTAAAAATGGCTATCTTATCAAAAGCAATCTACAGATTTGATGAAATTACCATCAAAATTCCACACAGATCTTCACAGACCATGAAAAGACAACTCACAACTTCATATGAAAAACAAAACCAAAAACAAAACAGGATAACTAAAGCAATCCTGTACAATAAATGTCATCTGGAATGGTGTTAGCATCCCAGATCTCAAGCTGTGCTACAGAGCAAGACTAATTAAAACAGCATGGTATTGGCATAGAAACAGATAGGGTGATCAACAGATTAAAACTGGAGACCCAGAAATAAACTCACACACCTATGGACACTTAATTTTTTTTTCTTTTTCTTTTCTCTTCTCTTCTCTTCTCTTCTCTTCTCTTCTCTTCTCTTCTCTT